>NC_081797.1:22228749-22368749 GCF_963082965.1 Carassius carassius | reverse complement strand
TTTATCAATATGGACGTGAACGGTGGCTACGATCAAATCTCACGTCAAGTTTTTGAGTTAGCCTGAAATTGCGTGCAGCATAGTGAATCTGGTTGTATAATGTTATAATTGTATAATGACAGCATTTTGTTAATTTAGATTATTTTCCCGAAGGTCAGTAGTCATTCGTTAATCAGAGTCATATTAGAGTGTCTTTATTTCAGGGCTTTTCAGGGCAAATAGGAATAAGATTGAAGTACAAAGCCTTGTTTACATTATGAATAACAGTTGCGCAATCAAATTTTACATGACAAAAATAGAAACATTCGGATTCTTGTGAATTTAAAGTGTAGTTTCAGTTTCGCTTGAAATTAATTCATTTTAGTTTGACGTTTGTGTGCTTACAATACATACAGCCTAATTTGTGTTTTATTTTATAGTTCAATATAAAATTTTATCGCAACATTTTTCGGTCTGGTTCTGTAATACCGTTAAATTCAAAGGCTACATTGTAAAGTGATGGGAACTATATAGTGTTTATATTGACTGTAAATGTTTCTTTATATTTACGGTACAATGTACGATCATTTGTATGATGAGATTGGCTTCATACGAATCACACGTGATCCCGGTCTTAAGTTGATTTGTGTGCTCGGATCTGCGCTCATTTCTATGACAAAATTGATAAATAAGGCCCATTGTCTTTAAAGGGTTAAAAAATTTATATATATATGTTTATATATATATAATTTGATATATATGTTGTAGTTTATTTTATCAGAAGCTTTAATAATTACATGAATAAATAACCATATTTCACATTAAAAAGTTATTATTACATATAACATCATACGACAATAATAAACAATTACAAATAGTTTTTTGTTTATTTAGTTATAGTTAGTTTTTATGTTATTTATTTTATTTTATTTTCCACAGGCGAAGTACTGGGCTCACAGGTGCAGCGAAAACATCCAACATGAAGTTCTGAGAAATGACTATTATTTAAACGTATATATTATTAAACATTCAGTATTAAATGATGTGGTTTAAAAGAGTTCAGTCGGCATTTTTGTGTTACTACACAAACATACATCAAACATACTAGACGGGTTTCCTATTTGTTTAGTTTAAATCAAACAAACAATATTGCGTCTGCACGTTTGGTGTAATCCATTTGGCCTGTGACAAATAACTGAATCATTTCTCAGGAGCTTTAATACATCTGAAGGTAAAACAAGCCAGACTGTTGTCAGACTGGAGAAATATCCATTTTCCTAAAACAATAGCACTCTATTGGCATTCGTCCCACAGTAATTACTTCATTAGCTAATTTCTCTCAGCTGAGGCGACACGTTTGATGGAGTAGAGCAGAGGAAAGCAAACGGAGGAGGAAGGCAAAGGAATCAACAGATAAACGGACACTATCTCCACTAGTGTTGGATCAATTAGCACAATGAAAACAGCATGGATTTTGCATTACTACTCCAGCACTCTTTCTTGGTTTACTTAATGTTTGGCGGCCTGATATTCTCAGCACTTCCGGATGGCATAGTGGAGGATCGATGGGAAAGGAAGAGGCCTCGCCCAGATCTCAGAGAAGACTCAATCAACTCGTGCCAATAAATGCACATTACACTCTCACAACACACACACAGCTCTTCAAACAACAGCCACTTCAAGACTGGAAAGGACATCCAACTTAGATCTTTTAACAATATTTATATGGTGTTTCTCTGTCTTTCATTTTAAGTCACTTGTAGAGTTTAAACAATTAATACTGGCCGAGTGTGCAAATAAAGAGAAGTTTTCTTCATCAGGTTGGAGATGTGGCAAAGTGGAAGAAAACAATGTGAGAGAAGCACATTGATTAGCATAGCATTATATGGGAATATTATTTGGATACATTGATTTCAGTTAAAAGTTTAAAACAAGTTTAAACAAAAAAAAAAAAAAAAAAAACAAGAAAAGACAGGACAAGACAAAAAAACACTAAATAAAAGTAAATTACTAATTAGATTAAATAAACAGGACAAAAAAAATATATAATTAAAACAAACACACACACACAAATAAAAATAAAACATAAAGCAATACAAAACAAAATTAACCCCCCCCCCCAAAAAAAAGTCATTTTCATATTAAATAAAACAAAAGACTAAACAAAACAAAAACAAAGCAACAAAAATATTATTTCCATACAAAATACACAAAACCAAAGCAATACAAAGTAAAATTAATTCCAGAATCAAATCAATCAATAAAATAAACAAATAAATCAAAACAAGACAAAACAAAACACTCTCAAACACAAATAAATAGAAAAAAATAAAAATAAAATAAATAAACAAAAAGCAATTTTTTTTTTTTTTTATGTTGATTCATTTATTTATTTGGTAAGCAACTGTTTAGCAAGCTTTGGAGAATACAGACTGGCTGACTTTACATTTTTCCTTACAAAAAAAAGTATATCTTTGTATATATCATATATTTCAAAAATTGTCATAAACATTTTTACACAAGGGCCAAATAATCAAAGCAGATATACTTAATTTCGTAAGCAGATTTGTAGCATTTTAAATATTACTTTTACAGACAGCTACAGTACAGAAAAGCTCACAGACCAACCATAAACAAACATACAAAAGAACAGAACAACCATGTGAAGTGAATGGAATCATATCCTCCTCTGAGCCAGTGCTTTTAAAGTCATGTTACATTTTAAAAGAGTGCAGTTTACCACTGGCATGGCCTCCTCCCCCTCAGCAGATGTGTGTAAGAGAATGCTTTTACATTACAATGAGGTTGACATGTTACAGAGAGCCGATCCATTATCGTGTGTACCTGTGTGGGGAGTGTACTGTATGTCAATGGCAGTCTCCCCCTGGCTCCCGGATCAGGATGATAATGCATGTTTATGATGTTCTCTCATCTCGTACCCACACACTGCGATAGTGCTTTATGGAATAAAAGCAGCTATGAAAGCACTACTTGTATTAGCGGGGCACTTTTACTGTAAATAAAGTGATATTATGTGTGCATGTACATCTTATAGGCACTCTCCCTTCTCTACACTCAACCCATGCCAGCACGTTAACTTTTTCAAGCACTCCTTGCAAATGCACTGTCTTGCTTACTCACAAAACAATCTATCACGGCTGTAATTAGCACAATGGAGAGCCGTTGATTCACTGCTAACAACATTTATTACATAATTAAATTTATTTCCTTGGCAGACGGCACTTTACAAAGAAACAATTACTTCAGCATGTAACTAACTAAGAATACAAATTGAGTGCTAAGACTAAACCACAAAGTCCTAATAAGAAAGTAGGCTAGCAATGTAATTGTAGTTCTGTCAATAGAATTAAGGATATGTTTGGTTAGATGAAGCATTTAGACTCACTGGTGCTAGATATATTGAGAAGACGAAGTGCCCAGTACCGAGCCCTGAGGTACCCCATTGGTTAGCAGAGGGGATAAGATTCCAAGAGATAAGTTCCCATAAGGTACATTAAGACTCAAATCAGGAAAGTGCAGTTCTTGTGAATTCAATGAAGGCATGTATAAGTTAAAATTGTTTAGTATTGTGTTGTTTTTGGTTTGTTTCTTCTTTTTTTCTTGTATGCATTTATGTTACATGTTGAAATAAATTCTGTCTAAATAGCCTAAAGTCTTTAAGAAAACAGTAAGAAAATGTTTAAATATATCAAATATCAAAGTGGAGGGAAAAGACATGAAAATTAATTTTTAATTTAATTAAATTAATTTAATTTAATTAATTAATGCCCCAGTTTCCTTGGAATGTCCTTCCTTGCGCTTTTTTCTTTGCTCAGGGATCTTGACCTGAGGTAATTGCCTTTTTAGCTTTGAGAAAGGAAGTCAAGCTACACTGGGCTACAGGCCCCATCTGGGAAAACGTCTTTTCTTAACAACATCTACACAAATACCCTCAACCACAGAGTCACATAAAGAGATGGTAAAACACAGAGTTAATTGTTTAAGGTTTACACGTTATATGGTCCAGCTGGCAGGCATCAAATGAAGTCTGTTTGAGCATATGTGTGTGTGTGTGTGTGTGTGTGTGTGTGCATAATCTTAACCAAACATGCAGTGTGCTACTGTTCAGTGACCAACATTAGACAGCCTAATTGCCCCTCCTGTGTCTCTGGGAGGCTGGGAGACCCTCGTAGTCAGTGCTGGGTCTTGCAGGGCCTAATTGACCCTCTTGGTACCATGAAGGAGCGTTAAATGAACAGAGGGGGTGAATAAGAGAGAGATGATTAATAGAGTGGGGTTAGGAGACAACCGCAGCCTGGAGGAGATGTGATCCAACAGTGATAGCAGCTAACAGAAACCCTCTTCACCCGTCTCGGCAGAAAATGACCAACCTACAGACCAGCTGAGAGGCTGAACTGGTCAAGTTGGGTTAAAGGTGAAAGGTGAAGAGTGAAAGGTGCGAGTTTAAGGGTCTGGGTCTCCATGGTGTCTTGAGGAGCAAGCACAGGTGGCGGGCCACTGGAAATGAAGCCTTATGATTTTAAAGTGACGTAATCAATCATTATGTATAAGGGTTCCCTTCATGGAAATGATACAAATGATAATTAATGCAGGGTAAGAATCAAGTGTGAATAAGGAAATACAAACCACAAAAAAGAAAACTCCAACTTCAGTGGTTACGTTTTTGCTGTTTTGCTTTGTTTGTTTTTATTTTTATTTTTTTTTGCTTTGCTTTGCTCTGTTTTTGTTTTGTTTTACTCTGCTTTTCTCTGTTTTGCTCTTTTCTGTTTTCTTCTGTTTTGCTTTGATTTTATTTCTTTGCTTTGCTCTGTGTTTTATTTTGTTAAGCTCTTTGCTCTGTTTTGTTTGGTTTTGCTCTTTTTTTGTTTTCCCGTTTTGTTTGGCTTCACACGGTTTTAATTTGTTTGTTTTTTTACCTTAAAACCTATGCCAAAATATAGAAAAAAGGAGTGTGAAATAGATATTATTTTTAATTCACACACACACACACACACACACACACACACACACACAATTCATCACATTAAGCAGTGAATTCATCACATCACTCTTAAAGGTTCTGGAAACGTGGATTTCATCTGTCTGCACCGGAGGTGAGGAGTGTTGATGAAACACTTCCTGGGCACATCTCCCGAGTCTCCGGCCTCTTCAAAGGGGGAGGGCTTCATTTTTCATGCAAACTGTAATTTAGTAAGACTGAATATTGATTGAGCGCTCCATGTCTCCCAAACAATGCCACTTCAATCAGGGCTCTTGGAGGCTGCCCAGCCTGCTGCCAATAGCCACACAGACTGATTTAAGAGATGGATAAAAAGCGGATACGTCGAAGGGCCGCACCATGACTAATGGGGCCCCTCTGTACAGCCCCAGACTATGCATCATGATTTAACCAAAAGCTCTGATGAACAGATTAGGAATGGGAGGAAATGGGCGGCCACCAGGAATTTCAATACCACCAAGGGTACAGGGTAGAACATCGTTTTTAATGTAAAACACAGCCAAGTTTTTAATGTAAGTGATTATATAATTTAAAGATTCATATACAGTTTTTTCAGTCAATGCAGAAAAAAAAACATTCAACGATGCAAGAGTGTGTTACAACAATGAGCAATTGTTTTTCTGTCAAAAAATATTAATATTAAAAATATTAATTTAATGAATGAATGAGTGAATGAATGAATGAACTTCAAGGCCATGATGTGCCCCACATCATGTGTTTAGTGTCACTTAATATTCCATTAGTCTATTATTAAGAATATACAGGGGTATATGTTTTTATACATTTTTATCTTTAATTTAAATGTTGCTCTTTTAATTGGTTTTATTTTTTATTTCACAGTTTATTACATTATTTTAAACTTCACTTCATGCTTATATCTTAAGAACTAGAACTCTAAATGCAAAAGAAAAAATCGTACTTCTATGACAGCACTCTTGATTGGCGGCAAACTGTCTGTCAGCAAACATTGGCATTTAATGAATTAAAATGTTTCCTCATTAGCTTTCATACACATCCCAGGGAGAGCGAGATTTGCCGCACCCCAAGGACACAAACACACAAACGTGCATTTGAATTCCACTGCATTCTCACAGCAGTCTCCACACCAGACATGTCCAATAACAATGCTTAAACAATGACGATTAGATTGAGGCTTAATCTGTATAAAACTACACATGTCATAAAAACAGCTGAGATTTATGCATGTCCCCAGTATAATCATATCATAATCAAAAACCAACCCTTGACTGATCTCACTCTGATTGCATAGTCATTTATTCTGATGTAATTTCCCTTTAGTGATGTAAACAAAGCAGTTTGTGCAAAGGAGGTCCGGGGATTCGCTCAAGGTTAGGACAGAGACTACAGAAACAACTGTCAGGGAAAAACCACAACCTGCGGTCATGTTCAAGCCCTTCAAAGATGGACAGATCTTAGCTTTGCAGATGTTAGAAGAATTTATATATTTTTTTTTCAGTGTATTTAGTCTGTCTTCCATGCCTTATGTTCTTTAATTCAGTTTTATTTTTCGTTTGCCTTCGTTTATTCTTCTGTTCAATATTTGTTTTGTTATGCATTTCATCTTTGTGTTTTTCTGTCCTGCCTGGCATTATTTTTTTCATTTTTGTCACTGTCTTTTGTTTCTATTTCATTAGTTTGCCTTTGGTCAGTGATTTGTTTCTGTGTATTGTCTTTTGGTTTTGTTTTTCATCTGTTTTGTTACCCTCATTCTTTCGTTTCTTTTCTCACTGATTCATTTGTTATTTTTTGCCATTATGTTCTGTTGTGCTATCCATTTCATCATTTAGCTGGTTCATTTTTGTACATTTTATTTCCTTCACTCGTTTGTTTATTGTTTACTTTTTATGTTTTGTAATTAGTTTTCACTTTCTTCTCTTCATCTCCCCCTGTTTTTTTGTTCTTTTATTCTTTGTCCACTTTATTCTTTCCTCAGACATTTGTTTTCTTGCTTAATCGTCTTTGTTCTTGTAATATTTTGGTTTTGTTCTCTTTGTTCACTTTGATTTTTTGCTTGTTTGTTTTTGTTTTTTTTTCATTCAGTTCAGTCACTCATTTTTGTTTGCACTTTAGTTTTGTTCTTTGTTTTGTTTTCCATTATTTTTGTTATCTTATTTGCTTTTAATCTCTTGTTCATTTTTGTCTGTTTTTAATCTTTTTCTCAAATAACAAAAAAATCTGTTTTTGTTCATGTATTAAACAAAAAAACTAAACAAAAAAATGGCTAATGTAGTCATTCTTTCAGCTTCCAATGCATGTACAGTACTCTCGGTTTCACTGCAAGCTAAATATATACATTATAAAGAATAAAAAAAGAAGAAGAAGATCATAATATGTAAAATGTCCATCTGGACCTTTGCCCAAATTTCCTACCAACATTCTCACAGCGTTTTCCACTTTTTGAAGCTTGTTTTGGTTGTCGGCAAGCTAAAAGCCCAGCGCAGAGCGTTTTAGGGAACAGGTGCTTGTGTTACCATTAAAATGAAAAAGTAGCTCTTAAGGAGAGGCTGTTGAAACACTATTAGGAAATCGAGACAAATGCAGCAAGGGGCTCCTAGACCCAAACGCGGGACCAGCGGTAAATCAGATACACTAATCTGCAGTCAGTGACGGCGTTCGCATTTACACACAGGCGACATGTGACAATACGCAACTTTGTGCCCTACTGGAATTAACTTTGGGTTGTCTTCTATAAATTCAAGCTTGTAAAATAAAACGATTTGAAACGCAATCAGATAAAAAAGGGAAAGGAATTACTTTATCACCGACTGGGGGGAGAATTCCCTCTAGCCAGCCCAGTTTCTCCTCGTTTTGGGCTTAATGTTAAGCAGTGGACCTGGGTAACCTTGCGAACATGGTCGATGCTTATTTAAAATCACATTGATTAACAGTTGTGATTATTGATTATGTCAAAGCTGATGTGTCTAATGGTATGGGATAGGAGCTGGACACTCGCTAACATACACACATCAAGGGTGCACCAATCAATCATCGGACACTGATATTTCATGGGCACACTGGTCGCCCACTGACCACTCCTCGCCCGGACGGCCCGCGCTCTTCCTCTCCGACCTCGCCTAATATTCAATTATTGTATGTATGACGGCTCCGACCTGTTTCGCGACTGATTTTTTTTCAAACGGCGGGCATCCTTCACTCCTGACGTGCGGAGTTGTTCCCATGTTCGGAAACATCCCTGTTAAATTACAATGCCATCTGCTTTCCGCCCGCCGAGCCCGTTCTCCTCCTCCTCCTCCTGGTCGTCCTCCCGATGCTGTCATAATGAATATGCACTATCTCGGCCTGCCATCAAGCGCCTCTCCCTCCGATTTAATCTCCCCTTAATCTCTCCCCATTGTAATTTCAAATTGTTTTGTGTTTTACGTTAAATTGAGGAGCACCAAGGCCGCCCTGGCTGCTAGAGCGGGAAGGATGTTTTCATTTCCATTCATTGCTCCCTAAAAAAGCGCCTTTATTAACAAGTTTACATAAATAAGAGCAACAGAAGGAGAATATTGCTCTAGAGAAGAGGGGAGGGAAAGAGAGAGACGTGAAAGAGAGAGGGAGAGTGAGAGAGAGAGAGAGAGAGAGGCAGAGATGTGTCTGGGCTTCTAGAAACATAACGTGTAATACAGTCGTATCGTTTGCGTAATGAGTTTAATAGATTAAATTAATGAGGTGTGACATTCTGTTTGAGGTCGCAGCACTGTACTATATTCCCTGCTTTGGTATTTTTATTCTTTCACCTTTCTTGTGGCCTATCTACTTATCTTTCTTTCATTGCATCTAACACGTTTGTTTCTCTTTTCTATTGTGTCTGTCCTTGTTTCTCTCTATGTTTCAATGTCCTTCTTTTTGTCTTTTGCTTGTTATTTCAAGTTCTTTCACTCTTTCAATAGTTTGTTTAGTCTTTCATTTAATTGCTCTTCTTTCATTAGCTTATTTTTAACATGTTATACTTTCATTCATTCCAACTTCTGTTTTGTTTCATTGTCAATTTTTTTATTTCCCGGTTCACTGTAAAATTTTGTTTTTTGTTTGCTGCTTTGCCTGCATGTTTTTGTTTGTTTGTTTTCTTTCACACTTTTCTTTTTCTTTTTATTCACTTTGATTTTCTGCTTTCAAACTGCTTTTTCTTTCAGTTGCTTTGATTTTTTATTCATTCAGTCTGTTTTAGTTCACGGTAATTATTATTATTATTATTTTAGTTTTTTATTAAATTTCACTCACTTTGTTTGATCAGGGCCTGAGCACTGATGCTGTAAGGACCATATTGGAATTGCCCCTCGAGCTACAGTAAGTTTCACATACATGAATGAAAATCGGTACACACGTGTAAAACACCATTACCTATAAAAAAGTATCTTGGTACAAAATCCAATGCCCAACAGGAAGTATGCTATTTTGAATTTCCTGTATGATTTTGTGCTCATACTCCTCCTACAATTTTAATCGGATCATCTTCAAATTTGGTGAGGGTTATCATACGGCCTTTGTGACGTTAAATTGCGAAGATCTTGAGTTTTCGTCAAGGGGCTTGTCCCTGGCGGCCTGACAAAGTTTGATGTTACGCCATGAAACAGGAAGTTGCTGTAACTCAAACAAGCAATGTCCGATCTTCCCCAAACTTCACACATTTGATAAATGTTCTGTCCTGAACAAACACCCATGCCCAAATTCAGTTATAGTCATAGCACCACTTCTGGCAACAGCAAGTGACATGTTTAACACTCCTAGCAACATATAAAAAATTGTCAGCAAGTCTTAAATAGGCTGCCAACGTGATAGAAACATGCTAAATCATGCTAGCACGCTATTAATACCATGAAACAGGAAGTTGACGTAATTTAGGCATATAGTGTCCAATCTGACCCCAACTTCACATGTTTGATAAGAGTCCTGGTCTGAACGCATCTTCACGCAAGGATTCAGTTATAGTCACAGCGCCACCTACTGACAATAGGAAGTGACGTTTGACACTGTGATGCACAATTAGCAACACCGTAAAATAGCCATTGTGTGCAAAACATGTTAGAAACATGCTCAAACATGCTAGCAACACTTAAGTGCTAAAGCATGCCAATAATACTATGAAATAGGATGTTGTTTAACTCATGCATACAATGCCCAATTTGCCCCCAAAGTTCACCTGTTTTATAAGAGTCCTGGCCTGAACACATATTTAGGACAATATTGATTTATAGTCATAGCGCCACCTGCTGGCAACAGGAAATTACTTGGTTTACACTAACTTAAACATGCAATGTACAATCTACCCCAAATTTCATATGTTTGGTAAGAGTCCTGGACTGAAGACATCTACATTTCAATAGTCAGTTATAATCATAGCGCCACCTACTCGCAGCAAGAAATTTGGCACATATAAATGACTTTGCTATATTCCTCCTATATTTACCACTTTAAAAGCATATTGCCGGTTGTTTGCTGATTTCTTATGGCACCGGGTGGCGATGAGCCCGAGTGCGAGGGCTGGAGGAATAAGAGAGGGAAGTATCCCTCTTTGTTCACTTTCTTTTTTTTAGTACTTTTCATTAAATTCCAATAATTTATTTGTTCTTTCACACATTTTGTTGTATTTGTTTGATCTTCCACTGTTTTGTTTTTCTTTTGGTTTCTTTGTTTTGTCTTTTTTGTCGAGTTTAATTTGTTTGTTCTTTTTGCTTTGTTTTGTTTGTTTATCCCTCTTTCGTTTTTACCTTCTCCAATATCCATTACATCATCATCTGTCTTTTTCCTGGTACTTTCCTGCTCTTTTGGCAGTAAAAGGTCTCATCAGTCTTTATGAAAGCCAGCAGGAGTCAATCTAAACTATCAATACCTGAGTAGAGGATTACGGTTTCTGCTTAGCTGCCATACTGCACACAGCGGTGTGCTACTAAAGTAGGATTATCTGTGAAAGTAAAAAGAAAACAAAGACATTAAAAGAGACGCGGGAAATGAGACCATATGCAACTGACCAAACATCACAGACACACAAAGAAGCACACACACTTTGTGTAATTGAACATCATACAAAGCACACAACCTAGCATGCAAATTTCTTCAATGTTAAATTAACACTTTCTCAAGCAAAAATATCCAAGCTGTGGGATGTGGCCTTACGGTTTTTGATACTTCCCTCTCGTGTTTCTCCATCACTTACTCTCCCTTACAAACAAATTACCTCTTTAACATGAAACCAAAATAAAGTTCTCAAACATTAAACGCAATACAATCAAATGTGAATATTCTATCTGCTGCCAGCTCTTACGTTTCTATCATTCAGTCATCAGTACCTGTCTTAGCTGACAAAAAGCTGTCTTTAGTATCGGTTCCAGCTGAGGACAAATTTCAAGACGAACTTGAAATCAATTTGCCATCAAATTTTCATGCGTGCTTCGCTCCCTCTGTAGCATTTTAATTACCACCACCTTGGACCATGGGTTCAGAGGATATTGACACTTAGCACCGTACTACAAAACCTGCCTGATAGCTGCACCAAACTAGAATAACAAAGAATATAGGTTGGCGTCACAAGTAATAATAAATAAATGAATACACACATACATACATACACACATACATGCAGTAATGCATTTAGAACAATGCTCAAAACTTTAGTTTAGTTTAAAGTATTGACTATTAACATTTTCTAAGGATTAAGCACTTCCATTCATTTGCTATCGGTTGAAAATTTGGACTTTTTTGTATTGTATTTATGGAACCAGTTGTAGTCACTATCCTAAACAGACGATGAGGAGGATGCAGTAGTGAAAACAGACAGAAAAATAAAGCTGAAAAGACAGGGAAGACAAATAGATTTCCCGTCATCGCTGATCTATGGGTAATAATGTGTCCATTTCTGCACACACTATTATGACTATTGGCTGCCATTATCAGGACAGATGTACTGGCATTACTGTATCGGCACACACTTCATCTAATATGCATCCAATGAGTGTAAACACAGACCAGATCATTCATTTAAGGCTGAAATGTGTCAGAAGTATGACTAACTGGAATCACTAAAATAACTGTTTTCAAACAGGTTTCCTGGAAAAGGGCTGTATATATTCTGTGCTAACTAAAATAAATAAAAAACATATAATGAAATGAATTATATAAACATAAACATCCAATTAAAATTGAGTATGCACCAAAGCAAATAAATAACACCAAATAAGGGCAAAGTATAAATGTTATAAATGAAACGATAAAAATGTATAAAATCAATTCATATTTCTCAGCCATCATTTAAGCAGTTGGTATGTCAGTGATGCGAGTTTTAGTATGGTAGCAGAGTAACACTGGTGTAGTCCATCACTCTGAAGTACTGCACTCTCTCTAGGGTTTAAAATCCCAGGCAAGAAGAAATGACTTCTGAACACATGAACCGCGAGGATCTTGTTATCATAGATGGCAAAATTCCTTTCTTGAACTGACCAGTGCGCACACTTCTGGCTTTCTTCCTGCAGTGCCCTTCAAGGGCACACAAACACGGTTTGGAATTCACCCATTAAGAATCATTAAGAATCATTAAATCATTAAGAATATCTGAAACACATTTGAGCTATTTTCTGGTTCATATTTCTTTTATTTCAGGCCAGTGTTGTGTGTTGACAGGGCTTCGGTTAACCCATCATGCCCCCTACTGTTCAAAACAGGCACTCAGTTCATGCATGTATTCTTATTTGAGTGTCTTGATGCAATTATCAAACATATTAAAATATAAATAACACCCATGATCTAAACAATTCATAAAAAGGACGTACTGTATTGCACTCCGAATAAAAAGGCATTTTTAGATAAGAAAGAAACCCTGTGCGAATGAAATATATTTTGCTATCAAAAGCCTCTAGAAAAAAAATGAAAGTGGCTTTTATAATAAAAGGCTGAGTGTTTGTGTGTACATTCAGCTTTGATGATTTCACTCTCTCCCTCTGGAGATGTTGGCATCCTTCCTGGCACGACTGCTCAGACGCGCACCGGTGTTTGGCACGACCCGGCCCTGAATCACGGTGGGCCCGTGCCATCTGACCGCGGGCCGCCACACAGACACATGGGTGCAGCGAGGTGCATCTGCTCAAACCCCAGGAGGCGGAGGGGCCCGAACTCTCACTGGAAATGACCCCTCACGCGCCTTCACCTTGAGAAAGCACTGACCTCCCGGCAGCCCACAGCTACTGCATTAGAGAGAGGGGCATCAGTCACCATCTAAACTCACACTCCGCCGCGCGCTATCCTTAAATAGTGGGAGGGAAATCGTGCAGAAAAATCACATGAAATGTACCGAGCGCAGCGCTGGATTCAGCATCAAAGAACATCTAGTGCTCATCTCTTCCCTTTAATTAAACAACTCTCCAAAAATCTCAAAAGTCCAACTACGATGGCTTTGATCTCCGCAGCCAGAGAAGATTTGATATTAAAAGTTCTGCTAATAGTTTAAACGGTTTATCAAAGTCATTTCAAATTCACTTGATTCCAATCGCACTGCCGGTAAAACGCATGTTTCTTTATGTTTTTGAAAGAAGTCTACTGATCATCAAGGCTGTAGTTATTCGATTCAAAATACAGTAATATTCTGAAACATTATTACAATTTAAAATAACGATTTACTACTTGAATATATTTAAAACTTTCATTCGTGTGATGCAAAGCTGAAATTCAATGTCACATGTTCCTTCAGAAATCATTGTACCGTAATATGCCGCTCTCAAAAATCTGTATGTTTATTAATGGGTTTCTAAGTCTTTGCTGTTTAATGTTATACAGTACCATTTTAAAGTTTGGGGTGAGAGAGAGATCGAGAGAGAGAGAGAGAGAGAGAGCGAGAGAGCGAGCAAAAGTTATTATTATTATTTTTTTTGTCTTTAATAGTTTTCTTGTTTCTTGTTTGAAGGGAAGGAAAAAGAGAGAAAAAAACGAAAAGAAAGTATATATATACTTAATTATTTTACAAAACTGTTTTTGTTTTATGTATTATATAATTGTTTATTCCTTATTCATGTAATGTACAAAGCTTTGGCAATACTGTGCAAGTCATGCCAATAAAGCTCATTTGAATTTGAATTTGAGAGAGGGAGAGAGAGGGAGGGAGAGAGAGAGAGAGAGAGACGGAGAGAGAGAGAGAGAGAGAGAGGGAAGAAGGGAGAGGGAGGGTAAAAAGAAAGATAAAGAGAGAGAGAGAGGGAGGGAGAGAGGGAGAGAGGGAGAGAGAGAGAGAGAGAGAGAGGTAGGGAGGATGGAAGAAAAAGAAAGAATAAAAAGATAAAAAAAGAGCAGCAAATCAGCTTATTAAGATGATTTCTGGAATCATGTGATACTGGAGACTCAAGTAATGGCTGCAAAACAAAAACAAAAAATGAACAACAAAAAAATAAATAATTAAATAAATACTTACATAAATTAGATAAAAGAAAGCTTTTTAAATAATTAAATACAAGGACAAGGTAATGTTCTTCTGTATTTGGGAATAAAGGATTCCTGAAAGTGCTCTCTCTCGCTCTCGCTCTCTCTCTCTCTGTTTCTCTGGAGAGGTCACTCACACAACGCTTCAAAAGAACATTTTGTTTGTTCAATACCAGAAACGTCAATGACATTCCCTGATCATTAATTTCCGATCCAATCCGAGTGTAATGTATGGACGTGGAGTGGCCTGTTCATGTCCAATAAAAGCTTTTCATTACCACTTTATCTGATACATCCTCAAAGATCCACAACACAAAATATTAATGACCTCTGTCCCTGAAAGAGCCATTTCTCAAAGAGACGGGGAGAGCTGAAGACTGGCCACATGCAGCAAATCCTGCGCACACAGTCAAGAGCTGAAGTGAGAGACAGACAACAGCTTTGGATACGAGACATTTACTCGTACATGAGACTGTTCAAACAACATCTCAGAAGGCATTCAGAACAAGGCAACACTGACCAACTGATGCAGATTGTAAACAAAAATGGCAAAAGTTCTCTAAAAATGGCAGCTGCAGATGCAAAAATGCATGCATTTATTTATTTAATTTATTTATTTGATTTATTGTTTTGATGTGTTTTCTGGCATGCATGTCCTATGTAAAGACAAAAAATAGTTTTGTTTTATTTTGTTTAGCTTTCTTGTTTTCCTTATTTTGTTATCTTGATTTGTTTAGTTTTCTTGTTTTATTTTTGCTTTTTTGTTTTCTTACTGTTCCTGTTGTTTGTTTTGTGCTTGTGTGTAGTGCTTTATTTTTGTTATGTTCGTTTTTCCTCCTTGTTTAGTTTTGTTTTTGTTATTTTATTTCCCCTGATTTTCATTTATCGTATTTTCCAGACTATAAGTCACACTTTTTTTTCATAGTTTGGCTGGTCCTGCGACTTATAGTTAGGTGCGACTTATTTATCAAAATTTATTGACATGAACCGAGAGAAATGAACCAAGAGAAAACATTACCATCTACAGCCGCGAGAGGGCGCTCTATGCTGCTCAGTGCTCCTGTAGTCTACAACTGTGCAGCATAGAGCGCCCTCTCGCGGCTGGAGACGGTAATGTTTTCTCTTGGTTCTAAATAAATGAGACTTATAGTCCAGTGCGACTTATATATGTTTTTTTCCTCATCATGACGTATTTTTGGACTGATGCGACTTATACTCAGATGCGACTTATAGTACGAAAAATACGGTATTTATTTTTGGTGTTTGTTTCTATCGTTTTGAGTATAATCTAGTCTAGAGGTTTATTTTTTGGTTCAAATCAAGTTTGGTTCAAATAATTATTTCTAATTAGCCAATTAAAATGGCAGCTGAAATTAAACCGTAATAATCACCATGCAACTTTGTTGAATTTTTTACATGCAAATTAGACAGAAATCCAGAAACCAGTAAACACAACTCTACAATTATCTTCTCAATAAAAAGTTCTCATTAAATAAATCATATGCAATAAAATGTAATGCAACATTTGTGAGTAATGCGCTGTTACACTAGCTACATGTACACCACTAAATAAATACAAACGAATGATTATGAAATAGCTGATTAGAGCAACTAATAAGAAATCATATAGAAAACAACATAACATTAAGCCTATAGAAAAACAACTTCAGTCTTTGGAACGTCCCATTCATATAATGTGCAACTGTGTGTGTGTGTGTGTGTGTGTGTGTGTGTGTGTGTGTGTGTGTGTGTGTGTGTGTGTGTGTGTGTGTGTGTGTGTGTGTGTGTGTGTGTGTGTGTGTGTGTGTTTGACCCGTGTCTACCAGTAAGAGAGCAGCACATGAATAGGTATGAATGCAGCTAATCATGTTTAAGTGTAAAGCACAATCAATGCTTGAATACATTAAGCAGGTGTAGTGGGGCAGGTTAGGTGGCCGCTGTAAGATGCATTGCACAGATGATTGGTCACAACGAGCCACGGAAACACGATCAATAGCAGATATAGTGCGTAAACCCAAGAGGAATGGCAAACACCAATGAGGCAGAGTGAATTTGTTTCACTTTCTCTGTATTGGCTGTGCCCTACACACAATATGCCACAATATGGAGATCTGTTTTTTTTTTTCATTATTATTTTTCTGGAGAAGACCGAAAGGTAGACGTTTTTTTAGGGGTCATTTCATGAAAAACGTTTAATGACGTAATGTGCTCATTAACATATTTACTCATCTAAACACCTAGATGATTAATGACAGTTCAAGCAGTTTATAAAGGTCATTTGCACATATAGTTATGTTTAAATAGATTATAATAGTTTTATTTAATAGTAATAACAAACATTTACATTTCACTGTAACAATACGCCATGGAAGAAGTGATTTTAGTACATTCATGAGAAGGAAAAATATGCATCACAAAAGTTTGGTCTATCACAGCATTCACATTTTATGGAATAGTTAGTTTCCAGTTCTTTTTTTATGTTTGAACAATTTTTAAAGTTACTTTTTTCTTCTTCTCTTTTTTATTTTACCCCAAAATGAACATTTTATTTTCTGACTGCCACTAATAAGCGTAAAAGATGCTCTTCACATTTAACATATCAGAAGGTTTAAGCTTGATTCTGTTCAGCAAAATGCACTCGGTATTTCCATTTCTCTCTATGGTTGTTTATTCAGGTCTTATTTGAGCACTCTAAAGGTCAAAGGTCAGCTCAATAATTCATGCATGAATGAGTGTGACGACCAAACAGCATTAGATCACTTTCAGTGACCTTTGTCCCCTCGCCATTACCATGAGAATTATGTAAAGTGATGATGCACATTAAAAGCATTCTGCTCTACAGCGTGATTTGGCTCTTTAAAGCGAGCAGCTAGCTGGAAAACGAGATGTTTGCACCCTTTCATATTTATTCAACTGAGCTTAAAGCTTTTAAAAACAGTGTCAGTAAAAGCTGAGTTAATTTTTGATAGCGATTGTTTGAAGAGGGTCAGTACAGTGTGTCTGTGTTTTGTCTGCGTTACAATCCACAGTGTTCTGAACTTTTTAACAAAAAGGGTTCAGTAGTCACACGCCTGTACTGTATATAAATGTGTGTTTGTGTGTGTGTGTGTGTGTGTGTGTGTGTGTTTGTCTATTTATCTATTTATTTAGATAAAAACAAAAAAATAAAAAAACACATAAAAACAACAACTATGGTTGAATAACAAACCAAACTAAAAAAATAAAATAAAAAAGAAGCCAAAAATAAAAATGCATAGAGATGTTAGACACAGGGTACAGATGTTTTCAGACAGACAGACAGAGAGAGAGAGACAGACAGACAGAAAGACAAATACAGACAGAGAGACAGACACAGACAGAGAGAGACAGACAGACACAGACAGACACAGACAGAGAAAGACAGAGAGACAGATGGACAGACAGACAGACAGACAGAGAGAGACAGACACAGACAGAGAGAGACAGACAGACACAGACAGACAGAGACAGAGAGACAGATGGACAGACAGACAGACAGAGAGAGACAGACACAGACAGAGAGAGAGACAGACAGACACAGACAGACAGACAGAGACAGAGAGACAGACGGACAGACAGACAGACAGAGAGAGAGACAGAGAGACGGACAGACGGACAGACAGACAGACAGACAGACAGACAGACAGACAGAGAGAAAGACAGTAGGGCTGTGACGGTGGCTGATTTTTACCACCGCGGTAGTCATGGACCAACAACCGCCGGTGGCGCGGTGTTTGAAAAAAAAAAAATATATATATATGTATAAATATATTGGTGTCAAAATTTGCTCGTTAACGAAGGCGATAATTTTTTTCCAGTTTAACGTATTCAAATCATTTTACGTAGGGGCGGGGATGGCCACCCACTCACAACTGCTGCTTCTGTCACTTTTTCTCAAGACAAGAAGTAAATGTATTCAGTCACAGAATGACTAAACAGGAGACGTTTCAGACACGTGCTCCACTTCACTTTATTATCAGGTGCAAGTAAAGCGAGCGTGGACGGTCCTGTGCTCAAAGGCGGCGCATAAACTATGTGCAAGCAGTGTCGTGGTCAGTTAATTCATGGAATTACCAAAATAGGTGATTAAAGCTGACTTAAACTGTGCATGCATGTAATATATTTTATATATATTATATACAGGATATATTTATATGTATGCACGTCTAGAAATCAGCCCATCTCACTCATCTAACACATCCTATTTAACTCGTCAGTTAGTGTTTATTTGAGCACTTCTGTCAGTGAACGCCGCCTGCAAAACACTAAAATAAATATCAAAGAAATAATTCAGTTAACCACATCAACTCTGGGGACCCACCGGTGGGTCCAATATTGCATATGCCTAATTCTCAAAAAATCAAAATAACAGCTGAAGTGGTTAAACAAGAAAGTAGCCTAAATAAGAAAAGTTAAATACCCCCTATCTAACGGACGCGAGCGACGCAGCGCGACAAAATACTCATTATAATCAGTGATGCTACACTGGATGCAGCACAACACGATATGATAAATCCCCGTCCGGTCTGTGATGTAGGCTACTGACACAGAGTCCATATGTCCTGTATAGACACTAGACAGACTAAACCTGTCGCAACGCGGTTATGTTGCGTCCGGTTTACTTTTCCGCCACCAAGCAAGCTCAATAACTTAGGCCGGCGACACACTGGATGCGTGGCGCAAGCATCTCAGCCGCGTGGCGTGTCCGTTTTTAATTCGACTCCCATGTTAATAGGTTAGAGCTTGCAGACTGCCTGCGTGAGACGCGCGCGGAAAACGCGTGCATGCTAGAAATAGAACCGACGCCTATCATTCACGGGACACGCGCGCGTGTTGGAAGCGTTTCCAGGCAAAATATAATAGGAAAATATGTTTATATGTCATTTTGTACACAAATACATATTAATTCATGACATTTTGATGTTTGAAAGTCTATAGGTTGACATAAATTCAGATATAAATGTAATTAAAAAAATAAATAAATAATTACATCACCTATTGGAAAGATGCCACTAAATTACAGAAGAAAATTGAGCTGTATTTAGACCTGAAAAGAGACTACAAACCAGCAGAATACTTGAGCTGTGTAAAAGATCCCAAATTAAGAAAAACACTTATAAAATACTGACTGAGTGATCACTGTCTGGCTGTAGAGAGAGGACGACACAGACAGAGATGGCAGCCGAGAGAGCAGAGACTGTGTTCACTGTGTTCTCAGAGAGAGCTGGAGACAGAAGAACATTTCCTACTACACTGTGATTACTATCACAACATAAGAGCTGCATATTACCACAAATTCCAACAAATTAAAACCAAATTTTATGGCCTTACCAAATACAGAAAAATTAAATCACATTTTAGGGGAGAATTCCAAAATGATCACAACAGCAGCAAGATACGTATCAGCCTGTCACAAACTAAGACTGTCAGCCAGTGGACAAAACTGAACAAGAGCATTTCTTACATGTACTGTTGTGCAAAATTATTATTATTATTTTTTTTTTTTTTGTCTTTAACCACTTCAGCTGTTATTTTGATTTTTTGAGAATTAGGCATATGCAATATTGGACCCACCGGTGGGTCCCCAGAGTTGATGTGGTTAGTTTTCTAGTTTCTTGTTTGAAGGAGAAAAAAAAAAAAAAAAAGAGAAAGTATACATATACTTAATTATTTTACAAATCTGTTTTTGTTTTATGTATTATATAATTGTTTATTCCTTATTCATGTAATGTACAAAGCTTTGGCAATACTGTGCAAGTCATGCCAATAAAGCTCATTTGAATTTGAATTTGAGAGACAGACACAGGCAGACAGACAGACAGACAGACAGAGACAGACAGACAGACAGACATAGAGAGAGACAGACACAGAGAGAGAGACAGACAGACAGACAGACAGACAGACAGAGACAGACAGACAGACATAGAGAGAGACAGACACAGAGAGAGAGACAGACAGACAGACAGAGAGACAGACAGACAGACAGACAGACAGAGAGAAAGACACAGACAGAGAGAGAGAAAGACACAGACAGACATGAACTGCCTTTAACTATCATTTTTTTCATTATTGACACTGTTTTCCTAATGAATGTTGTTCAGTTGCTTTGACGCAATGTATTTTGTTTAAAGTGCTATATAAATAAAGGTGACTTTGACTTTAAAGGTGACAGACAGACAGACAGAACGATAGATTGATAGACAGACAGACAGATAGACAGAACGATAGAACGACAGATTGATAGATAGTAGGGCTGTCAACGAATATTCTAAATTCGAATATGTATTCGAATAGTTTTAAAAAAAACAATTTTGAAGGTGAAAATTAATATTCGAATAAAAAAAATGTGGAAAAAAAGGCCCGCAGTAGTAGAGGCGTGGTTGTGTGCTTTGCGAGTGGGCGCGCTAGCGCGCCTGAGGGTTCAGAGACACGTCACAGCCTCACAGGAGTCGCACTGTCTGACACAGCATCACTGCTGAAAGTTGACGCGTCTTCATGGAAGATGCCAGCAAGTGCAGAGCCCAACTCGACCGCAGCAGAGAAAATGAGGTAAAATTGTTGACCCGCGAGATAAAGTTGTATGCAAGCTATTTAAGTTACAGTTAGCATACCATTCTACCACTAGCAACATGAGGTCACATCTCAAAAATGTGCACCCAAATGAGCATGGCATAATGTGTGGAACTCCAGCTAAACAGTCACGTCTTAACACTTAACGTTACTTTGCATCGCCCGCCTTAAGAACTTTGTCTGCAACACGACAAGAGGCCATAACGGATCAAATATTTTCGTTCATTTTTAAGGACATGAGACCGATCAGTATCGCGGATGGGGCACGCTTCGGGGAGTTCTGTCAAGCAATGCATCCGAGGTTTGATTATTTATCGTTTCATGTCAAGGAAAAGTTCCATGTTTACCACAGCACAGCTCGCTCTGAGCATTCAATGTCAGTTCTATATGCTGTAAAACTTCAATTAATATTAATAATATTTGTTTCAATCACTGAATGAAGCCTGCTATATTTGGGACAACAGTCGCGACCTTAAATTGCTTGCACAAAAATTTGTTTGTTCATTTAAACAATTATGCGCAGAGAACGTGAGGGTGAGAGGTTGATTTCCTTGTTTTTGTGTAGGTAAAACGTTGTCATATATGTTTAAACTTAAATAGACTATCTATACAAGTAGTTGTGCGCAACCAGATGTTCGAATATTCGTGTATTTTTTAGAGGGAATATTCGAACGTCAATTTTGAGCAATTTTGACAGCCCTAATAGATAGACAGATAGAACAACAAAAATAACATACCTAACATAACATACCATACCATAACATAACATAACATAACATAACATAACATAACATAACATAACATAACATAAATTAATAAAAATAAAATAAAAACAAGAACTAGAAACCAAACCAAAATCACTGGTTGTGCTAATGGTCTGCTAATACACAAAGTATAAGCTGTTTTACACGTTGATCCTGCAATATTCCTGTGCACATATACATTTGTTTGTCTTGCATGCAGAAATCTGACAGGAAGTGGCCCTCTCCTCAACCATGAATCTGCTTTCGTTCCCTTGGTCAAATACATTAGTGAACCTTAGTCTCAAAACTCAAAAACACCCTCCAATCTGAACTCCTCAGTTCTGATTCTCTCGGGGTGCAGAAGGGTTTCCAAGCAGGCTGACAGGAAGAGCCAGTCATTACGTATGTAAGACGCATGGATCTGCAGATGTATGGACCTGATACCTTTCCTGATCATCCCCAACCTCCCCTTCCTGCTTCAGAAGCCCGCTTTTCCTCCAGAGAGCTGCTTACATGCTTTGAAAATAATTAGCAGTGGGAGAGTTATTGAGTGAGTAGCTGTGTTTAAGTGAAACTGATGAAATGAAGGTGTGTGTGCGGACAGCGAGTGTGTGTATAAGTATGTGCCCAGGGGTCAAAGGTTAATCCCTATTGATTCAGCAGGAGTCTGCATACAGCACCGCTGGGAGACAGCCGCCTCTGTTGGCAATCAACTAACACAAATACATGATAAATCTTACTGTCTGCGGCCACTGATCAGCGCAGGCAAAGCACAGCTGATATAGACAGAGACCCTGTTAAACAGCCATCAGACCCGCAGAAGCAAAAGACTACTCGTCAACTCCATCTGCTTCAGTCCAGGCTACAGAACTGCCAGCAATAACTAGCATGTGTGAGAATGTGACAAAAGGTGTGGGAGTGTTCATGTGTGGTCTCCATCTGAAACTAAAGCGCCAAACACAAGCAACACTGGCTTTGATGACCAAACAAAATATTTCCTTATTTATTTTTGTTTCTTCATGTTTTGTTTTTAATATTTTTTTTTTAAGTTTGTGTTGTTACTTGTGTTTTGTAATTTTATGACCTACATGTTTTGTTTTGTCTTCTGCCGTGGTGTTGTTTTGCTTTTGTTGTTGTTTTTAGTTGCATTTTGTATTCTGACCTACGCTTTGTTTTGTTTTATTTTATTTTTTTTCATTTTGGTTTTCTTTTTTTTTTATTAGTTTTTGTTTTATTTTATTTTTCTTTCTTTTTTCTGTGTGTGTGCTTTAGCTGGTTTGTTCTTTTGTTGTTTGCATTAATGACGTGTTTTGTTTTGTTTCTCTGTTTGTTTGTTTTTTAAATAATTACTTTTGTTTGTTTTGTTTTCCTTTTAGTTTAGTTCGTTGTTTTTATTATTAATTATGTGTGACTTGTGTTTGTTTTGTTTCTCTGTTTTGTTTTGTTTTTATTGTTGACTTGCTTTTTAATTTAGATTTGTGAGTATGAGAGAGAGAGAGTGTCTGGTTCTGTTTTGTTTTATTGCTGTAAATTAGTGCAAATCACTAATTTTTAATGCATTTTATTGCTCACCCAGTCAAATAAAACAAGCCTCATAAAAAAACCTATCTTTAAATATTTTAATAAAAATAGTTGTAAAAATAGTGATGCTTGACTTAATGTTTTATCTTAAATTTTCACAATTTATCTGTCATTGGCAGATAACTGAAAGAACTGTTTCAATACTGAAAGGAACATGCTATAAACACGTCATCATCTGACTGGCTCTGATCTGACCGATGGGTGATCAATGTCAATGTCAAAGAAACAGGAACATCAATCTTCTGTAATATTATCAGCCTTATTTTGTCGAATAATTTCTAATTAACCATTACTCTACCTTGTTATGAGGTGAACACAATCATGGATATTTAATAACCAGTGTCCAATAAAGTGGAGGGGTCGCCAAAGGTCGCTGTTTCTCATTACGACCAAGCCTGTCTAGAAAGAGTTCAGATGATCATTACAAATCAAATTAGGTGGTTACTTATTCACACAGAGCAAAACAAATGAGAGTAACCCGTCAACACACAAAAGCCAACTAGAAAAATATTACTAGGAGCTTTGATAAAGCTATCTATAGGCTATTAGATAGTCAATATGAAAAATACACAACTGGATTTGTGAGGAAACGGCTCAGAATTTCATTTCAAGACCAATGGTGTCTCTTTGGGACGGTTGGAGAAACATAATATAATAATGTTTGCCAAAACAATAATAATTATTAGTTTTTCCCTCTTAATCTTTTCACCTCTCTACGTTTTCCCCCTCAATATCACTTTGTCTCCCCTTTCTCTTGGTTTTTTTCTCCATTCACTATTCACTACCCTCTTTCTCCGTTCTCATTCGCTCTCTCCCATTCCCTCCCTCTCTAATCCGATCATGCAGGGAATAAGTGTATGCACCATGAACACATTTTAATTTTCCCAGTTGGTTTTCAGCAGGCCTAGAGGTGTGCTTTAATAAGGATCAATGGCACTTTATCTAGGACAGGACCCACTTCACAGCATGCAAATTAAACACCAACACTTACAGAAGAAAGGGGGAAAAAAGGAAAAGAAATGGATTTAATTAAAAAATGTAGAACCACAGGCTCTGGGAATTCAATTAAAGGATTTATGCAAAGGTTGGCTAGCTTTTGGTGTTGCAGTTACTGTTTGTATAATGAGCTTTTCATATTAAAAATCAATAGGTAATCTAGGGTGGAAGATCAACTGTTTACGTACATTTTTGAAATCAATTTGAAAAATAGTCCATCAGCCACATGTCACAAAAAACAGACCTCTATCATGGGAGATATGGATCTGGAAGCCGTATTTTAGGGAAAGCAGTTGGGAATTCTGGAAAAATTGGTATTTTTAGAGGAGTTGGGGTCGCAAAGATAACCAGGTTTGAGAACCAAATAGGTTTGTGCAAGTTTTTCAAAGAAACCAAACATTGTGATTGTGAAGGTCACAGCTTAATCATTAGCACGTCTGCTCCAACACATTCATGAGGACAAAATTTATTCTCTTATGTAGCATAATTTATGTCATGACAGAATTACCAAATGTATGACTTTCCAACTTCCTGTAAAATGGTTGACCCTTATGAACATTCTGACCTTCTGTAAAAAAGCAGAGTTGTCATTACACTGTAATTACAGACTGTAATTGCATTATTAACATTACAATTAATCCAACATGACATGAACATTGTATTAATACTACTCCCGTTCTTTTCATATAATTTCCTAAAATCTCTTCATTATAGTTTGAATAAAAATGGCAAGGCCAACAACACTGTAACCACATGATGCAGCCCACAGTGAACTATCTCTGGCCAAAGCAAATAAGAGGCCCCTGAAGAATTAATCAAAGCGACAGAATCCTCTCAAACATCACCAATGCACGTCACTGGAAGTCATCGCCTCATTCTGCTAGCATCCATGTGCTAGATCTGATGGTCTTCAGATGAGCACAGAATTAGCTCAGTGCACTCAGATGGATGGGCCGCCATGTGACTTTGACTGGGGGTCAAACTGGAATGACATGACAGCTCCTGGGCTCGCCCCAACGCTGCCTGCCTGCCTCTGATTGGTCCTTTATCGATTCAGACACCTTCCTGGCCACATTGGCTGATCAAGCAATAAACTATTTGCTCTGTTTCCTACTGCACAATGAGTCGCTCTCTCCAAAGAGCTGCAAGCGTATGCACGTGTGTGGATGCTTCTAGACCCACACTTTATTTTAATGAAATGGTGTGTCTTGGTAGACTATAATCCTGGTAATAGGATTGAGTTGAGACACACATGTCAATACAAGCAAATGGGATTGTGTGCTTTTAGGTCTCAGATTGTCTTCAAGGCTCATAATAGGTAATGCAGGGAGAGGTAAGAGAGATGGAGCGAGAATGGAGTAACATCAAGCCAACATATCGCTCAATTAGATTAAAGATTAAAGTCTATTTAAGGTCTGATGTTCAGTTCCAACCAGAGAGTTATGCAGGACGAGGCGCTGTGCTGTTAACATGCAGAGTTCAAACAGTCGGCTGCTCTGAACCTACTGTTCCAATGTTGGATCAAATTAATCTGCAGAAGGGGTGCAAAAGAGCATTCCTATGTGGTGTAATGTCTGATGGCCCATTTGTTGGGGTTCATCTGGACCTGTGGTACTGGGTTCACTTGAAAGCTGGGGTCTGAGGTAAGTTCATGTGGAGCCCAGAACAGTTCAAAGCAATCTGGCAAAAGTTAAGCACTACTGATAATCTATATGATAATAATGTCTTGTGCAGCTGATACACCTGTCAGCTGTTCTTCAGAAACAAGGTGACAAAATCATGAAAAGAGACCCGAAAGTCCCAAAGAGGTGGAATAAACGATTGTTCGGTCAAAGCAAAGCAATATGAAAACTATCGGGAAATGGTCATTAGCTCATTAGTAGAGTCTCCAAAACCTGAAAATGGTTTATCAGACAAAGAAGATATGCAAAATGCGTAGTGTTGGGGTGAACATGCTTAAGAGCCACTGATCTAAAATTATTTCCCAACCCTGTTTTTAAAAACTTTTAATAAATTCCTTAAATTTACCAGATTTTTGTTTTCTGATCTAGAACAACGTGGAAACTTTTAAGTGTGTACGTTTCTGGAAATACACCAAATTATTCGACCCAATTGCAACCCATAAAGGAGACATACTCTGATGTAGAACAATGTTTTTTTAAACCCTGTTGCTGGAGGCACTTCTGGACTCTTCTTAACCTGTTAACCTGACCCCCCATTATGGGACTCACAGCTGAAATTGCTCTACCTAACTTAAAATTTTAACAGTTTCCTACTTCAGTGTGTTATAAACATAATTTTGGTGTCTTTGGAAAGAAGATCCTTTGGGCTTTACTTTTTATCAACCAGATTTGATCATGCTGATAAAATATTAAAAGTTATAGACACTGAAGTGCCTTGAATTTTTTTTACCACACTTAAATATTTTGTATTTGATATAAAAATACATGAAATCAGTCCTGGAGGAATCTAGAAGAGTAAAGGGGTTCAAAGTCACATGTCTCATGAGTTTTTATTTCAAATCTGAATAAGATATCATCAAAAATGAGGCTCCTACAAATATTTTTTATTTACAGATTTACAGCTGTGGATCTGTTTACGACGAATCTGGTATGTACTGCATTTCCATTGTTCATGTTTTTATGTGTACTGCTTACACAAATGTAGCAAATACAGTCTTTATAAGCTTTCCATTGAAAAACAGCGATCTGTCGTCGATGCTTGAGGCTTAGATCTTTATTATGAGAGGGCGTTGAGGACGCCCACGTCGGGGTGCAGGCTAACAGGTTAATCAACTCATCAGTTCAGTAGATACTCCCAAACCTGTATTAGATGTGTCCGATAAAGGAGATTAGAGTTGCAAAGTGATAAAACATTTCTGTGATTAAATTTTCCAGAAATTTTTTAGAAAATTTTCAGAAACTTTTGGTAAGTTCCTGGAAATTTACCAGATTTCCCCCCACCCCTTTGCTCCCCTCAAGGAGACATTCAAAATGTGTGGTTCTGGGGGGCCTCCAGGTCAGGTCTGAGAAACTCTGATCTAGAACAATGTTTCCAACCCTGTTCCTGGAATACCACATAATCAAACACACCTGGATCATCAGAAGATACTCCAAGACCTGTACTGAACGTGTCTGATAAAGGAGACAAGGGTTGCAAAGGAATGAAACATTTCTGGCAATTTTCCAGAAACTTTCTAGAATTTTTGGAAACTTTCCAGAATTTTTGGGAAACTTTCTGAAAATTTGGGGACATTTTTGGAAACTTTTGGTAAGTTACTGGCAATGTAATAGATTTTTTTCCCGCCCATTTGCAAACCAGAAGGAGACCTAACAAAATGTTTGGTTCTGGGGGGCCTCCAGGACAGGTCTGAGAAACTCCCAGAGGCACCCCATCCCTTGCTAATCAAACACACCTGGATCAACTAGCTCTTTAGTAGAGACTCCAAGATCTGAAAAGGGGGGATCAGATATCCGAGACTGTGTACTGTTGAGATGCCTCAAGTTACAGTGTTGGGAAACACTGATCAGGGAAAAACCCTTGAAAAAGAACAGGGATATTGTCAGATATATCCACAGGGTGAAAGTGGCTTTAGTGACCACTAAATATGATATTCAAAGTGGATAATTTCAGGCCGATCACTCCACTAGAAGACAGCACAGCATCCTGTAGCAGAAAACATTCCCGCAGGCTAAGTGAACCGGTTCTCTTCTCAACCTGCAGACCCTAATCACCAATTATGAGCCTATTAGGGCTTCTGGCAGCTCATTGTGTCCCGCTGCAGCAGAAGGGGCTCTGGGTGTAGACCTCTGCCCCACTTCGCTCCGCTCCACTGAGCGCCTGTCAGCCCCGGTTGCGCCGCTGCCGTGATAGGACCCATGTACAGGCAGATAACAACACCTGACCTTACAACCGAGGGACACTCACCACACCGACAGGGCTCATCGCAGTGGGATAAATATGAGCCACTCGGGGTGACGAGACTTCATTAAAGAAGAGAGAGAGAGAATGTGTAATGCCTCTGTAGTCTACTAATAGAAGCAGAGCCCTCGTTAGCTGAACACGAGGAAAGATCCATCAGCAGCATCTCCTCCTTCTGCTCGGCTTACAAGGGGACCAAGAGCGGGAGAGATTTAGACTCCCATAAGGAAGCACCGGCAGCAGTATCGCAGCAGGCTGGCTAAATTATCTCACAGGCGAGAGGCGAGACACTTGCCAATGCACAGAGGAACTTGTTAAAGTCCCCCTTTTAGAGCAAACCATCAGCTAATGTACGACTATTGGGCCATGGTCAAAAGTTCAGCCCCTGCATATGTAAAAAGGTAGCGGAGCGCCTGAGGCAGAATCCTGGGGAAAATAATTGCTCTAAACTGCTGAAAACGCGCCGGACTGGATCCCAATGAAGCAATTGTGAAGAGGGCGGGCATGACGGGGGGGAGGTGGGGTGCTGATTGGGCGGCTGTGATTTTCCCAGCAGCTTCATGTCCCAAAGCATCAAGCAGCTATTAGATGCCACAATACCCAGCCGTCTAAGAAATGTCAAACCAAACATGCTAAAACAGCTGTTTGACTACACAAATGAAAAGGTTAGAGAGGCTTCGGGGACGTACAGTACTTCACATAAAACCACATAGGAAGTATCAAAAATGACCTTTTTTGACATTGAGCAAAAATATCTAACGCACATAAAACATTAGAGATCTAATATGAACAAAATGTCTTGGAAAAGTAACATTTGTTTACATAAATTAGTATTTGGTGAATTTGGGGATTTGGATTTCTGAGCAAGTACCATCAATTGCAGTGTTTTGTTGTTTCTAAACCTAGATCAGTAAGTCAATGTATTAAATTCAATGCTACTTGCAAATGACTTTCTCCTCAAAATGATTCCAATGGCAGACAGTGTTGGGAAGGTTACATTGGAAATGGAGTGGGTTATAGATTACAGGTTACCCTATTTGAAATTCATTTGAAAAATATTTGAAAACCAATGTAATTAATTACATTTGATTTCATGGAATGATGCATTTCATCCCTACTTCTCGCTGCCAGCACAATTCTGCTCAGCACAAGAGACCACTTGATTATTATGAGGAGAAAATGACTCCACTCTTATCAAAGGCATGGGCCTAATGTACAACTGCAGGCCAAGAAGAGAGCAAGAGAGCTGCATGGCAGGCCATATCTGATGTACAGATTACAGATGAAAACAGTCGTCAGAGTTAAAGTCAGATATCAGCCCTGCCTCTTTCCCAATGAATTTACATCAACTCAGCAAAACTGAAAATTATCTACACATTACAAGATGAGATGATGATATTCGGATTCATGAATTACTCTGCAACATCCTCTGCTTTTAAAAATGGCATCTGCCATCTTATTGTTATTTCTTTTAATCTCAACAAGTTAAACAAATTACAATGATAATAAATCAATTAATTAGGCTTAATTATAATTGTGATGTTCGATGCATCTATGCATTAAACTAAATGGAAGTGTCCCACTCAGATGCAGAAAAACAGCAAAATAAGAGGTTTTATTCTAGATTTGTGCAGTTATAAATCACCCACAGCTTCTCGGAGAAGACAAAGGCGTTTTCCTGAGCTTGGGTGTAATATCGTTCCAGGCTCTTCCTGTCAACATTATGCAGAGCTTTGCAACCTTGAACAATTTCCCAGCATCCCATATGAGACTGCAAGCAATTAAAACCATAGCATCTTCATGGCCTCATAACCAGTACATAAAGTAACAGCACTGTTTCGTGTGAAGTTCACTCATTTCTGAGGGGTTTCAGAAAAGCGATAGAGAGGCACATAGACACCTTGGTAAGGACTGGGCTCATCCTACATGCACGGTTTTCAATTTATGGAGAAAATCATTACTAGTTTGATTCATATTAACACTACTTCTACTATCAATAATAATAATAGCAGCTTAGGATAAAATGTAATATAAAAGAAAGAAAGAAAGAAAGAAAGAAAGAAAGAAAGAAAGAAAGAAAGAAAGAAAGAAAGAAAGAAAGAAAGAAAGAAAGGATTATTAACTTGTGAAAATGGAACCAGATGTATCTATATATATATATAAAATAATTTATATGGATATGATTTCTAGATATATTTGAAATATATATAGAGAAAATAATTACTATAACAGATGAAGAAATAATAAACTAATAATGTATACAGAAAAATAAACTAAAAATAATTTATATACTTTAAAGACAAATAATAGTAATAATAACAATAATAATAATAATGATCATAAGAATTTATAACAATGAATTAAATTCATAATATTTATTTATTTACTTGTTTACTTTTACATTTTATTTAATTTTATTTTTAAAATACCTGTAAAAATGTAACCATCGAGTGAAATGTATTAAAAATCTGGAATAAAATTATTTGAACATTTGTGAACTGCGTCTTAATTTGTTGCCTTATAAGCAATATATTTTCTCTTGTATTTTCTTCAGGAAACAAACATGTCTAAAATGTTGGTTCTTCTTTACACTCAAAAAGGTCTCATCAACAGACAAAACAAAAAAACTATCTCTCAAATGAACAAATCACAGTTCAGAACAGTAGCAGACTTTCAATGCAGTGAAAAGCCTTGATCCACACCGACGTCCATCAAACATGACTGACAGCTGGAGAAATGAGCACTTTTGAGTTTCGACTGGGCCGTGCACATAAACTTCTGACATGTTCATACCCATCTCTTTAATACATAATCAGCTCGGCTGAAATACTCTGCCTTCAGAGTTTTCAACCAAAATTAAAACAAAGAATACATCAAATGCATTGTGTGGCCCAAAGCATATCAGAAGTGGAAGGAAATGCTTCAGGTGCGAGACAGGCAGATACTTTAAGATTTATGAGGATGTTGAATTTTATAGTTTGTCTCTATGTGACTCGCCTCTTCAGGCTAAAACAGGAGAGTGTTGCCTACAGGAAGAGCTGCCCGCCTGATTTATGCGGCACTGGGGTATACGAGCAGCGCTATGGCAGCGTGACACACACACACACACACACACACACGCTAACTACAGGCGATTCCTGCTTAAGAACCTAAAAGCATGCTAGTGAAACTTTTTTGAACTACAAAAATTCAAGCACCAACCACTGTTCCTGAAATGAGGAAAACAATCATTTAGGCGAAAGACAAAAGGCACAATAGCTTTGTTCTTCACTCTAGCTGGTTCCCAATGAGAAGGCCATGGCAAAATAACTGCATATAAAGTGAAGCATATGTTTCACATGAAGACATTTAACTGTGTGACGTGTTGCTGATGCCTATGAACGTACTGTAAGTTCAAAATCGGTTGCCATTTCAGTTATTATGCTAAAGAGGCATAAACTCATGAGCATACTCAACCTTCACACTAAATCAAGTGAAAGAGGATAATCTCTTGCTCTTACCATAGACTTGGTGAAGGGTCGAGCGAAGGTGAAGAGCAGGGTCATGAGCCACCAGCTGCGGTGGATGGAGGTGTACATCATGTTCCCAGGATGCAGTGCGTTACAGGTGACGCCGTGAGGTGACATGCGGCGGTGCAGCTCGTTGGAGAAGAGGATGTTGCAGAGTTTGGCGCGGTTGTAGGCCAGCATTGACCAGTACTCCTTCTGCGGTGGTGAAAGCAGACTCAGCTCCACCTTCCCACTCGAGCCCACCAGAACTGTGAACCTTCACAAACAACAACGAGCAATTCAAATCAAAATCTAAATTGAAGACACACTTAAAGATATTTGGAGAAATGTCTATTTTGTTTGTTTGTTTTAATTTGTGTCTGGTTTGTAATTTGTGTCTTGCATTTTCTTTTGGTTTTTAACATTATTTACAGGTTTCTGTGATTTTTGTCGGGTTTTTTGTGTTGTTGGTTTGTTTTGTGTTGTTTTGTTTTTTTTTTTACGTTTATTTGTTGTTTTGTGTTATTTTTTATTTATTTATAGTTTTGTTTTTTGTGTGTTGGTTTGCTTTTTGTTTTTTTCTTGTTTGGTTTTGTGTCAGTTTTCTGTTTTGTGTTTGTCTTTTTGTTTAGTTTAGTTTTTTTTATTTTTTCAATGTTGGTTTTTACGCTTTGTTTTCTATTGGTTTTGTGTTTGTTTATGAGATGTTTTTATGTTTTGTTTTGCTTTTTGTGTTTTTTCTTTTCTGTAGGCATCTTGCTTTGTTTTGTGTTGGATTTTTTTGTCTTGTTTGGCATCTAGTTTGGGGGTGATGATGCCAACCATGAAACAACATACAGAACTACCAAATTTTGCTATAATATTGATTGCATAATATAATAATTGCTGTTAATAGTGTTCATCGTCTGTTTGATTACATCTTTAATTGATTTTTCTGTACATTTCTGCCATATGCACATAAACTGACAGTCACCACTGATAAGATACCACTAAATATTGTAGAAACACAATTGTCCGTAAAGTTGCTTTGCGACGATTTGTATCGTGAAAAGTGCTATACAAATAAACTTGAACTGAATTGAATTGTCTAGTTTTGCGTCTTTGTAAACACTCTTTAAAATCTACTTTTGTGTTCAGAGAAGTCACACAGGTTTGTAATTTGGAAGGTAAATAAATGATAACTGAACCATCGCTTTAAAGACAGTAAATAGTCAATTGTGAACAAATGGATAACATTGACTTCCCACAGACTAAAGTCTAACTTAAGTCTGGAGTCTAAGTTAACAGGCAGGAATAACCTCCAGAATGTGAGCCGATGGAGAAATGAACTAAATGAGTTTTGGCAGCCCAGGTCTGACTTAATGCAAATCAAAGCTACGACATGATGTTCTTTAATTGGCTCTGACTAAGCTGTTAAACGCCAGATGTTTGACAAGGCCCCTGAACACAAGACGTATTTTCTCAATGTGTCCTTGTGTGTGTAAACAGTCCCAAGAAACTGCAGTGAAATGAATGGTCCCTCCCCTAGTGCGGATCAGAGCCCGCGATTGTATTCAACATTTACCTCTTAATTATACACTTTACTTAACAACCAATCAAAACGTCACGTTTGCTGTATGACAAGCTCAGTGCGGCCCATGCTGCTGTTTGACACGTTACATCTCTGCTTGGGTAAACAACAACATCTGCGGGCATCGCAACGGTACAAATACTAAAGGTGTGAACTGTGCGAGTGGGAAATAAGTTAATTTAAGGAATAGTTCACTTATTCACCCTCCTGTTTCCAAACCCAGTATGAATTCAACACTTTTTTCCCCAGAAGTTACCAGGGTATATCAAGCTCTATAAATAAATAAATAAATAAAAGTATTATAACAGTGGTCCATTTTTAAATAAAAATGGTCCATTATTCAGTAAAAAATGTATCTTGTTGTTGTTTGTGTATGCACACATACTAATGTTACACATAAAAACTAATAACTTTTGGCATCAATTATGTTAAACCTTTAGCAATATGGCAAGTTTGTTTACTAGACAATGTTCAAAAATACAAATAACAACAATTTAAATATAAAATATAAATACATTTATTTGTTTTTTTTAAGTGGTCCAGCTAAATTGTGCATTGTATTCAGATGAAATATTATATACTATGGAGGAAAAAAAATACATAATTCGTGGATATGCATGTGGTTATTCTACATTGGTGCATTCAAAAGGGGGAAACACAATGATCATTTTCATTAATGATAAAAAGCTCAATGCAAAATATTGCATGTATGCATGTATTTCTATATCCTGCATCCCCATTCAATTTCAAGTGCTGTGTGACACTGAGCACCATTTAAAACTCCTTTTATGTTCCAGTGAAGAATGAAAATCAGGTTTGGAATGAGATGAATGCAAGTAAATAATGACGGAATGTTTTTTTTTTAATGTATTTTTGGCTGAACTATCCAGTTGAGCTGTTATATATCCATCCCCAATATCCCTCTGCACATGTTGACTTTGTCATCCCCTCACAGCTGGGATAATCCATACGGTCTTCCCAGAAGAGGCATTCTGGGGTGGAAATAGTCTATTTTCGGAGCAGAGGTATGAAAAGGTCAGGTCAGGCTGGTATTTAATGACTGCAGTCTCCTGCTTTAAAGAGACTGAAGTATAAAGGCGTGAATCTGGTGTGAGTTTTCAGAGGTGAGTTTCCTGTCCGTGCTATCAGTGTCCTCTTGTTTGGAGTCGGGAGGCAAATGCCAGCACCTATCGGTCCTGTCACTTAAGCCCCAGTGCTACAGCGCAGATAAACGTTCCTGTTGACTCCATTTTATTCTTCCACCCTCAATTTCCCCAACCCCTTATTTTTTCCCTCCCTCTCCGAGCCGCTTTCCGTCGCTTTCACGGCCGTGTCAAGGTTTAACGGCTCTTGCAGCTTTGGGAAATATAATCTCTTCCTGGGTCAGAGGTCAGATGGGGAGCTCAAAAGGTAACATATTAAAGGCGGTGGAAGTGATAGAGATGAGGAGGTAGGGATCAGAAATTATCAGGTGTAGCAGAGAATGATAATGAAAAGAAGAAAAGAAATAAACTGTAAAAGTTAAACGGAGCAGTTACTGCGATAACAAGTAAGTGATTTTACTGTTGGCCAGAGCGAATTGAGATTTTGTTCCCTCAATGACACAAGGGGCTTGTTAATCTAATGGACCCTCACACTCTCAGAGTCGAAAATGTTCTTCAAAGCACTTTCATTTAATAATCATGTTACAGGAACAGCAGGCCCCAAATATTAGCGCTCTTTTTTGCATACTATCTGTACTGCATACAGTATACACACATTTCTTTCCACGGCGATGAATCTGAGAGCAGAAGTGGCCCGTTTTTCAACCAGGACACAAGGTTTAGCTGGTGAATATGGTCCATTTAGTGACAGAGACTGTAGGTGAAGCGACAACTGAGAGTAAATGGATGATTTTACATGAACGCATGAGAGATGAAATGATGGGAAATATTTAAAGGTCTCACCTGTGAGACTCTGAGGAGACCACCACCACCCGAGCCGGAGCGGAGTGCCGCAGGACGTCCTGCAGGAGCTGAACCAAGTAGAAATGGCCAAGATGACAGATCTGAAAGGTGGTTTCCAGCTGGTCCTCCGTTAAATTCCAGGGCTGTGTGCAAACCGCTGCATTACACACCAGGATGTGCAACGGCCTTCAGAGAGAGAGAAAACAACAGACATAGATTGAATGAAAATAACACTTTCTTGCCAAAGACAAAAAAATAAAACAAACCAAACACCACAACATAAAACAAAAACAAAAACTATAAAACCAAAACTAGAAAAGCCAAAACAAATCCATAAAACCAAACCAGAACCAAAAAAGCGTAAAAACAAACCCAACCAAAAATATAAAATATAAATAAAAAATAAACCAAATCTTATCAAACCAAAGCCACACAAAAACATAAAACCAAAACAAAACAAACCGCGACAAACCAAAATTGAACCAAATCAAACCACAAACAAGACAAAAACCAAAACCATAGAATCCAATACAAACCATGAAACAAAACAAAAACAAATCAAACCAAAAAACATAAAACCAAACAAAACAACAAACCCATGAAAAAAAAAACACCATAAAAAAACAAATAACCCAAAAAACATAAAACCACAGCGAAACTACAACCAAAATAAATACCAAGCAAAAACAAAACCATAAAACCAAAACCAACCATACCAAACAATACACAATAATACAATAAGCAAAAACCAAAAATAATCAAACCAAAACCAAACAAAATCATATAATCCAAAACAAACTATAAAACAAAACACAAACCAAACCCAAAAAACAAATCGAACCAAAACCAATCAAAGCAAAATCTATAAAAAAGCAAAACCACAAAAAAACCTATAAAAACCTAAACAAGCCCAACAAAACAAAAACAAAAAACAGAACAAAAACAAACAAAAACACTAATTAAATAAAAAACTAAATGCAAACCAAACCAAAAAACCAAAACCAAACAAACCAAATCCATAAAAACAAAAAAACAAGCCAAAACATAGCAATTCAAACCCCATAAAACCAAACACAAACATAAAACAAACCAACAAAAAACAAGTGCAGAGTAAACAAATCAAGCTAAATTAGGGATTCATGGAATTTTTAAATGCACAATAAACATTCTTTCAAGTCTATTTCAAGGTCATTCTGGGCAGACGGACGTTCATCCATCGGCATGAGAAAGGACAGAGAATTCAGGAGAGTCCAGGCAAGATCTTTTCTTTGACAGAGTCGCTCCAGTGGTCCTGAAACCACGGCCATACAGCAGAATAATCTGAATCCACCCCACCAATTTTTAATTTCTTCCATTAGAATTAATTACGAAGCCCACAGGCAATTTGTGTACTCCATATTTAATACTGCCTGCACTATTAATTAAAAACTGGTTGCTGGAAAATTAATGGAGGAATTGTTATGCCCCTGCTTTAATGAGTCTTCTCTTTGACATTAAAAAGTACACTTCACATTTCCCTTCAGGTTCAATGTGGAAAGAGGCGTGCATCAGTGGAAAGGCACAGGATCATGGGAAATGAGCAGAGGCCACGGTTACACATGTGCTTCCATTAGAAACACACACTGAACAGCACATGTTCTAGTTACAACTGACCTTTAGAACCAAAGACCAAGCTCAACAGTTGTTGTTTGTTTCTGTTTCTATGAACTGCAGAAGTTATTGTGCCTGACTATTGTACAGCATGTAATGGACATAAGAGTTATCACTCAATGTTTTTTTCTAAATACTAAAACATAAGTTTGTTCAAAGTATTATTTTGTTAAATGAATTTGTGTTTTAATGTATTTTTTATGTATAAAATATAATAATATGGATAAAAATAGTAAAAATAAGAAATTCTTATTTTAGGTGTTTATATAATATATTTTAATGATATTCAATGTTGTTGTTGTTCTAAATACCACAAAATATTTTCAAGTTTGTTCCAAGTATTATTTTGTTTAGTTAATTAAAGTGTTTGAAATTAATTAACAATGTTTAATTATTAATATAATAGAATACATGTAATATAACATAACAGGGATAAAAATAGTAAAACATGAAATACATTTAAAATAGTGTATATTTCTAAATATTTCCAATTTAATGCTATTTAATATATTTTAATATCTTAACTTTTTAGTTTTAGGTGTTTAATATAATATATAATATAATGTAATATGATATGATATATGATACTAGAAAAAAAAATACACATAATTTAACACATTTTATATTTCAAATATTTAAAACTATTACATTTTTAGTTTTGTACTCCTTTTTCTAAATGTTACCAAGTTAATTAAAGTTTCTTTTTATTAATGGTCTTTTTAATGTCTTTCTATGGCAAGACTGTGGAGAGAGACTTGGAATATGTGGGAAATGGTTTCTTGAGAAAATTCTAGAGTTGATCTTCTAAACGAAAGGTTCTGAAAGTGTGTAGTTGTGGGCCGATCCAAAAACATGTTAAACTGCAAATGAACCAAATGCAAAGAAAAACACTCAAGTGCCTGTTCAGATTGGGCAAACATCATCCCTCTCAATAAAACACACCCGGGTGCTCAGCTCAGACGCCCAAAGGGCAGCAAGATGCTGCGGGACCCAAGAGAGCAGTTCAGCTCCCGCTGGAGAACACGTCTGTCTGGAAACATCTGCAGAGGAAACAGATCTGCCCTCCACTTCTGACTGACAAGCTCACAGTCGTGGGCACAGAGCCTGGCACACACACACACACACAGATCTCTCTGGGACTTAATGAAGCGTGGAGTCAAAAAGAGGGAGTGATTGTACCTGCGAGAGAACACCATTAAACTTTATGACTTTCACGCTTGTGTTTGAAACCGTGTAATGGAAGAGGAACATGTCTGTGATCGCTGGTGAGCGGCAGATAATGCATCCCATGGGCTGCTCGAGACTGTGATATCACCTCGAAAACCAGGAAAACCTTACACTCCTTAACATCACAGTCAACGTTTGCTTCAACAAATTACTGTGCTGTTCAGATTATGACAGATTCTGGTTGCTTTTTTTATTTGCATTTAGTATCACAACCCGCCAGCTGAGAACCACCGCTTTAACAGTGTTATTAAAGTGTACGTTTAAATGTCATTGCATAATAACTTGGGCAACTTACTGAAATGCATTTAAAGGGGTCCTATGATGTTGCTAAAATGAACATTATTTTGTGTATTTGGTGTAATGCATTGTGATTATGCGGTTTAAGGTTAAAAAACACATTATTTCCAAATAATATACATAATTGTTGCTCCTCTATGCCCTGCATTTCTGAAACGCATAGATTTGTCAAAGCTCATCGTTCTGAAAAGACGGGTGTGCTCTGATTGGCCAGCTATCTGTGATTGGCCGAATACCTCAAGCGTGTGACGGAAAAGCCACGCCCCTCACCATACTGTGATACCGTGTACCGGCGCGATGAGACAAAACTAATGAAACCCATTTAATAATGAGGCATTTGTTGCATCCAGTGGGGACATAATTACTGATTATAATGGCTTGTACTGTGTTTTTAGACTTAAAACCATGTCTACATTTTTGATTGGAGAAATGACAAACAACAAGTGCTACTCTACACTGCTCAAAACTCATGTCATCAGTGGCGAATCCTTTAAATATGAAAACATAAGTACAGACTGTGAGTCAGAAGCACCAGACTTTCCTTACAAAGTTTTAACATTTCTAAAAATAAAACCTACCACAACATCAAATGATTAAAAAGATCAACACAATTTATATGTGTTTATAAATAATACAAAAATAACACTGAGCTGAACTGACCTCGCCATAATATAAAAAGGTCTGATATCTCATAATTTCTGACAGTTCTCATTTTATTCATGATTATGACATCAGAAAAGTTCCACCACCCTGACACCAAAAATAGCAATTAAGAACATAAGTCCATTCAAGTCACCATATATATTTAAATACATGTCAATAAATAAATAAATATGTTAGTTGTTGGACGAGTAAAAGCCAAGGGTCAGTTACCAATAAACCAAATAATAAACACCCCAAAAAAATCATCAGTGGCACCTGATGATGCAATGAATGTGTTTTAAGATATCGTTCACCACAACAGTCTTCATTTGATTGAAACAGAGACGATTTCTTAAACAAAATCTCTCTCACCTAGAGTGTAATTTCTCTGGTCGATCTGGAAACGACTCTCAGTGGGAAGAAGCGTTGTTGTTTGCATGCTAATGCTGCTGTTGTGTCGTATGATTTAACAACTCGCAGCGCTCGCTCTGAGCCGCCCCCCCGCCGGTCGTGTCTTCATAAGCAAAAAGCTAACAAATGGTTTTAATAGGTTAGCCCACATAATGTAAAAACTCCCTTTAAACTTATTAATGCAATCAGGGGGGGTCTTCCGCAAATGTGCAATTTACGTGTCGGGGCGAGCGGGGGTGGTAACGACCGGATGGGGAGGAATAACGCTCCATACTTACTTTAAAGAACCCCCAGGGCACGACCTCTGACCTCAGAATAATCTCTGCCCATAAAAGAATGATTGCTTTTGTCTCCCTCCACTCCGACCGTCCGTCATTAAGGGGCCAGGCGCGTTTATGGGCAGCCGAAAAAATGTGTGGCTAACAGAGAGATGCTTTAAAATAGACAGACACAGATAGACAGACAGCACCCACAAGCATGCAGTCGTTACTAAAGCCACATGTCTGTAGAGGAAAGACTTTATAGGCAATGAGATGTTAAAAATAAACGACGTACAACCATGGACCGCTTTGCTATGAATTTATTAAAATTTTTCTCACTACAAAGGGTTTCTAATCAGTAAGAAAAAAATGTCAAACGTATGCAACGTATGTACACTGATATACTGTTTACATTGTTTATGCTGTGATCCAAACGTAAACGATGTTTATGTGTACATACATTGCGTACGTTGTTTATGTATGTGATACTCTCCAAAATGGCGAAACAAATTTACACGGAGGAGACAAATTGTTGATTAAAGTCATTACTTTTGTTTTCTTTGTGCACAAAAAGTATTCTTGTAGCTTCGTAAAATTACAGTTGCTCACTTATGTCACATGGAATAATTTAACGATGTCCTTACTACGTTTCTGGACATTGATCTTGGTAGGATTCTTGGGGTCTATGGAGGGTCAGAGAGCTCTCTGAATGAATATATCAAAAATATTTTAATTAGTGTACCAAAGATGAATGAAGGTCTTACGAGTTTGGAATGACATGAAGGTGAGTAATTAAATGACAGAATTTTCATTTTTTGGTGAACTATCCCAATAATCATAATATTTTTTTATTTAGAATAAGGTAAATAATTAGTTTACTGGTGTCCATATAAACATGGACATTAGTAATCCAATTATTTAACTTATTCTAAATAACACAATCCACAAAATAATATGTGTGTGTGATTTTTTTGTGATTGTGTGTGATTCATTGTTAGCTTAGCAATACAATATTACCGCAATAAAGCATGCGTTTTACCGTAGTGAACTTGACTGAAATATATATGCAAACTTTTATCAGTGACCGAAAATAAATGGTGTATAACTAGTTTTGGTGAGAATATTTGCTGGCATATTTTTGTAGCATATTTGTGTCACTTTATTGCATTGCTCTTGGTTTGAACACCTTGACTCAGGAATTTGTCCACAAGCAATCAATACACAGCGAACGCTTGGCGGGATTAAACATCATAGGCGATCAACTTCACTTCAAAGCGTATGTCGTGTGACTGAGTTAATTAAACACTACAAAAACCCAACGAGAACAAAGGAATGATAAGTACATGGAAATATGTTTCCTGCGCCTAACTGAACATACTGAGGGCGAAGAACAAAGAGAACAGGAGTGAGAGGAGAAAGAAAATAAATGAGGGAGGGGGCAAGGTAAGATTGGGGTTTACAAACGGATACAAAAGAAAAGAAAGGCTACAGAAAAGTGTGCTTGAAAAAGATGTGATTGAATTAAGCTCCAATGGCAGTAATTGTTAATGTGTGTGTGCCTGCAGACATCTCGACAGAAGCAGAAACAGGGAGGCGTGGTGTGGACTCACCAGCTGCCTGCTGCCATTCACACCTGAGCACCTCTCCATCCTGATGAGAATTAATCTACTCCACCTCCTGTGGGACTCACACACACACACACACACACAGCCAGGGAGCAGCTAATGAAGAAATACAACCTTGGCAAGTGAGAGAGAGGATATTCATTCATTCATTCACTCGCTCGCTCGAGTATGATCACGGTGGTCTGGGTTACATGAGCATGAGAGGTGTGTATGAAAAAGCACTGGAGGGCAGATGAGGTCACTCTAAAGGTTAAATCCCGCTTCAAAAACACCTATCTTTAGTATTCAAATAAAGCCTGAGACCCTAGGTTTGTTTTAGCCAATCAACTGAAAGAAAAATGTCACGTGACTAACTGAAACGCTAATCGAGACTAAACAGAACAAACAAAGAAAAAAAACCTGGAATGCTAATCAAAACAAACAAAAACAAAAACAAGCGAAAGTAGTGATGCACCAAAATATAAATTCTGAGCCGAAAACCGGAACGAAATACGTTTTGTAATAATTAGCGCGATTAAATCGTATCCAAAATAAAAGTTTTTGTTTACACAATATATGTGTGTGTACTGTGCATATTTATTTTGTATATATAAACTCACACATATAGTTTATATTTCTAAAATATATTTATTTACGCTTATATTTATATACATATAATTTATAATATACATTAACATATATAAATATAACATTTCTCTTAAATATATAATGTGTGTATTTATATACATCACAAATATACACAGTACATGCACATATATTATGTAAACAAAAACTTTTATTTTGGATAAATCGCGATTAATCGTTTGACAGCACTAGTAGTAATTATTCATTATTTTTTATATAATATAAATAGTTCTTAATTTTTTTTTTATTTAACTCAATTTTAATGATACCGAATTAAAAAATAAAAAATTGTGAAATTTCGGTGTCTCCCTAGAGGACAGCTAAACAAAACAAAAACAAACAAACAAAAAAAAACAAGAAATGCCAAGCAAAAAACACAACTCAAGACAGCACCCATACGTTAACATATATGTTAAACAAACAAATAAATAAAGCATAAATATAACGAAACAAAAACAGAATCCAAATCAAAGCTAATACTACCAATGCCAAGCAAATCAAAACACAATTAACTAATTTGGAGAAGCAGGAAAAATACATCCTGAAACCACAGTTAAGAGTATCATCACAAACCCTTCACTAGTGACTATCTTAAGGACAGAAAATTAAACATGCAAGTCCTTAAAATCCATGGACATTTTTCTCACAAAGTACATTTTGGTTCAAAGCATTAGGAAGAAAGTCCTTTCACCATCCAGTCAAGAGTTTGAACTGATCTCCACACTAACTATGGGCCAATGGGCCAAATAAATGATTTGGGTCCCAAACTAATAGGTTAATCTCTCCCTTTTATTAAAGGCTAACAGCTTTTATTAAGAGCTGACCAACCCAGATGTGTTTGGAAGGCTGAGGCACAGACATGAGATTTCCACAACCCTGAACTGTCACTTAAACTAACAAGCCACGACAGACATGGAAAACGTACAGTAGATGCACACGCACACGTGCACACACACACACACACACACACATGTCACACACACGTTTGTTTTTTGTAAAAAAAGTGGGGACATCCCATAGGCGTAATGGTTTTTATACTGTACAAACTGTATATTCTATGGCCCTACACCTAACCCTAACCCTCACAGGAAACTTTGTGCATTTTTACTTTCTCAAAAAAACTCATTCTGTGTGATTTATAAGCGTTTTGAAAAATGGGGACATGGGTTATGTCCTCATAAGTCACCCTCTCCTTCTAATACCTGTGTCATACCCATGTCATTATACAGTAATAGTTGTGTCCTGATATGTCACAAAAACACACACACACACTGGTTGTGTCCAAAAATGAAAAAATGACAGATCCAGTGTTGCTCCGGACACACCATTAAGCAATTCTAAGTTGCACACTTCATATATCCCTAGGCCCTGTTTCAAATACATTCTGACACCACCAAACAAAACAAAACAAAAACGCAAAAATAAATACAAAACAAGTAAAAAGCAAAACAAAATGCAAAGCCATACAAATTCTGAGGCAAATAGGCTTGTGTACTTTTTTGATTTATGCAAAAGTGCACAAACCCAAATTCACAAACCCAAAAGTACACAAAGACAGTATTGCGCTGTTTTTAATGCCTGTATGAGTACTGCATTGTTATTTTCACAACATACAGCGAACTCTAGCAGAATCAATGAAATCAAGCTGCCTGTGCGCTTCACATCTACTGTTTCTGTAAGGATAGTGCCTTAGAAAGTAGATGCCTATGCAAGCTGTAGGAAAAGCAGCTAACTAGGTTTTGGAAAGGATCCCAAAACACATCTTTCTCAGGGTCACTTTGGGAAACAATGCTAAGAGATCCTGTAATGAGGAGCCATGGTCAACACATTTTACAGCTTCCAGCGTGTGGGAAAATAAGCGTTTATGAAACGTATATGGACTGGAGGTGGGTGGAGGGGTTTGGCTCTGGGACAGGGTGGGGGTCACCTCCAGGGGTCTGACTGCTGACCAAGCTGCTGCCGTTGCCCCGGGGCCGGCCAGGGGCCAGATGAGTCCTGCAGCCCCTCGAGGGCTCGGGGACACCGGCGGATCCTCCACGCGCCCCACACAACCAGGACGTCACCTCTAATACTGCAACTCACTTAATATGGATCGAGAGCTGATGGAGCTGTGAAGGTCGAAGCTGTGCTGCACTAAAACGAAGGAGGAAGATCCACAAACGAGGACAGCATGGAGCAGAAAAGGAACCCGATTCAAAACATTCCACTATGAACAAAAGCCAAGGACAAGCGAAATCAAAAACAAAACAGCAATGATATTTCATAATCAAATAACTGATTTAAAATTATATTAAAATACAAAAATCCCAACAGACAGTTTTCCCTCTTATAACTACAGTATAAGATACAACACCAGAAGTGACACAGAGGAGACATGCCAGACACGTCTATATTAAATCATAATTATGCCTCATTAGCCTAATTACTGATCACCATCCAAAAACTAATGAAGGTTTACTGATAAAAAAATTAGAAACCCTGTATTGATATGAAGGCAGAAATGCTTAAACTGTTAAAAGCTTCGTCTTGGCATAATATTAAATTATATTTTGTAATATGATGACAACAAATTATGGGAAACACTATATAATCAATGCTCGTTTCATGAGAATTTAAATTAGTCCAGAATTCAAGACATCCATCATTCAATTAATTTATCATTATTCCCTGATTGATTGATTTAAAGCATATTATTTATAAATGAGTCAATTACACATTTACTTATTTGTTTGTTTGTTTGTACATTCAACGTGTATGGGTGATAAATAAATAATGGAAAAGTTATTTCTTTATTTATTATTCATGGGTGTGAGATCTATCTATCTGTGTTTTCAAAAGTCAGTTCCACTTTTATCCCACTAAAACTTCCCGAAAGCTGGGAGCGCTAATTGATTCATCTAGGACACTGTTCATCTTTGGCTTTGCGATTGATGGAATTATAGCTAAGGTTCGGGTACTTATTTATTGACCACAGAGAGGGATGAGGGGTCTCGATGAAAGAGGGAAGACCTTTTGGCCCCTTCTTTGATGCGATAGTTCGTTAATGGAGCCGGGGGCCGGGTGAAGGAGGGGGGGCGCTCTCAGGACGAGCGAGCAGAACGCCTTTTATGATTAAATAGCCAGCATTCATCCATGTGTGGAATGAAGTATTGTATTACAATTCTGTTGTACTGTGTATTACTTACAGTTTCCTGGATTTGAAGATCTCCGCAAACTCTCGGACACTCCTCAAGGAAGCCAAATCCAGCGTCATGGCTTCAACACGGGCTTTGCACTAGTGAAAGAGGGACAGAAAAAGGGAAAGCAGTAGTTTTTATACCAGCTGCATCCATCACTATCACTTCCCACCCAAAACCTCCACTATATCTCACAGACGCCATAGAAAACAACTCCATCTCCCGTTGCATTTCCAATAGGGAATGTTGCACGTTCTGTGGCGGGAGAGCATCACAATATCGTCTTTATGGCATTTTTATGACCCTCCGCACTGACTGTATTCGATCTCTCCTGCGTGTATCCTGTGCTTACACTAAGTAAACGGTAAGGCAGTGGCTCCCTTCTTTCATAATGTCCATAATGGCATATAGAACAGGCTCAAGGAGATAAATAATGTATGAGCAAAGCCAAATCCACAATAATGGTCTCTCTCAGTGCTGGCTTTTAGGTGCACCTTTGATCAGACCAGAACACGATCGATATGAAGGAAGACACATAAATCACTCCACAAAGGAAGGATCAGAGTCTCACTGGTCAGAGGTCAGCTCAAGTTCTCCTGAGGTAAAGTCAGTGGGAAGTCTGAGGTTTTAGTGTACAGACACACACAATAAATAAAAAAGTTAATACAGCTAAATGCTGATAAAGACATTTTCAGGTCTGTTTCACTGGCTATTCACTGTTTCCTTCTCACCACAAACAGCTGTGTGCTAACTTAGCAGGTTCCGCTAGTCCTGCACAGCATCTCTGATGAGGATTTTTTTGATGAATGACTGTATAAACTCTGGTAATATTACAGTGGGGTTAGGAGACATGGGGCAATTTAATTATGCCATGTACAGCACACCACCAGGTTAACAGGAAAAGCACCCTCTCAGCATTTCTCCTATCAACAGTCATCCACGAACCACTTACAATTGCTAATCAGCCTCTGTGCAATTAGTGCCGTAGACGATTCTAGATGGCTACTGTACTATAAAGACTTCAGAGCAATCATGTCTCGTCTTGTCATACGCCCTCGACTGCAAACTGCTATATATACAATAACTGTTCAACATCACTTTTCATCAGATTATTACTGTCCAATGGGGCTTGACTAATATCCAGAGATGTTTGTTTCAGCGATATCGCAAAAAAAAATTAGGACACTTGGTTATTAAAGACCATCAATGTAATATTAAAAAAGAAATTGTGTTGACCCAACAAAATGCCACAGCAGAATTACTGCCTTCCATCTAATGACCCCAATACAAAACACGCACATGATGCACAAGCATAATATGTGGCAAAATACACTTTAATTAAAACAAAGGGAACGATAGAACAATAGGATGACAGAACAATTAATAGAATTATAGAATGTTCAACAGAATGAAAGACAGACAGAAAGACGGACGGACAGACATATAGACTGACAGACACACAGACAGACAGACAGACAGAATTAGACAGACAGACAGATAGATAGAATTAGACAGACAGATATAATTAGACAGACAGAAAGATATAATTAGACAGACAGATAGACAGATAGAATTAGACAGACAGACAGATATAATTAGACAGACAGACAGATAGACAGACAGATAGATAGAATTAGACAGAATTAGACAGACAGACAGACAGACAGACAGACAGACAGACAGACAGACAGACAGATAGATAGATAGATAGATAGATAGATAGATAGATAGATAGATAGATAGATAGATAGATAGATAGATAGATAGATAGAATTAGACAGACAGATATAATTAGACAGACAGAAAGATATAATTAGACAGACAGACAGCTAGACAGATATAATTAGACAGACAGACAGATAGAATTAGACAGACAGATAGAATTAGACAGACAGACAGATATAATTAGACAGACAGATAGATATAATTAGAGAGACAGATAGACAGATAGAATTAGACAGATATAATTAGACAGACAGACAGATAGAATTAGACAGACAGGTAGAATTAGACAGACAGATAAACAGATATAATTAGACAGACAGACAGATAGACAGATAGAATTAGACAGACAGACAGATAGACAGATAGAATTAGACAGACAGACAGATAGAATTAGACAGACAGACAGACAGACAGATAGAATTAGACAGACAGACAGAATTAGACAGACAGACAGATAGAATTAGACAGACAGGTAGAATTAGACAGACAGATAGACAGATAGAATTAGACAGACAGACAGACAGACAGATAGAATTAGACAGACAGACAGACAGACAGACAGACAGATAGAATTAGACAGACAGACAGATAGAATTTGACAGACAGAAAGATAGAATTAGACAGACAGACAGATAGAATTAGACAGACAGATAGACAGATAGAATTAGACAGACAGACAGATAGAATTAGACAGACAGATAGACAGATAGAATTAGACAGACAGACAGATAGAATTTGACAGACAGACAGATAGAATTAGACAGACAGACAGACAGATAGAATTAGACAGACAGATAGATAGAATTAGACAGATAGAATTAGACAGACAGACAGATAGAATTAGACAGACAGATAGACAGATAGAATTAGAAAGACAGATAGACAGATAGAATTAGACAGACAGATAGAATTAGACAGACAGACAGATAGAATTAGCCTTTCGCCGAGAATAATGTTGGCATTATTCTTGTATTAAATTTCAGCTGCTATGGCGAAGCAAATAAGGCATAGTCTTTATCTTAATTAATTTCGTTATTGCCAAATACCCATCTTAATTTATAATTTATCTTAATTAAAATTTTTAAGAAAGACTCGTTTTTATTGGTGCGTTGGCCTATTTATAGGCTAAATGAGTCTATACCTAGGGCTATTTAGAGTTCTGAGATGTTACGATGTCACAGAGGACTTATTTTATTTCTTTGTTCAAACTTCCAAGTGGTCTATTACGTTAGTCATGTATAAATTATGTTAAAACATGTATAAATGATTCATTCTTGACAAAAGGCAAAAGAGCTGTGTGCGTGCGTACAGTCGTGGCCAAAGTTTTGAGAATTACATAAATATTGGAAATTGGAAAAGTTGCTGCTTAAGTTTTTATAATAGCAATTTGCATATACTCCAGAATGTTATAAAGAGTGATCAGATGAATTGCATAGTCCTTCTTTGCCATGAAAATTAACTTAATCCCAAAAAAAACTTTCCACTGCATTTCATTGCTGTCATTAAAGGACCTGCTGAGATCATTTCAGTAATCGTCTTGTTAACTCAGGTGAGAATGTTGACGAGCACAAGGCTGGAGATCATTATGTCAGGCTGATTGGGTTAGAATGACAGACTTGACATGTTAAAAGGAGGGTGATGCTTGAAATCATTGTTCTTCCATTGCTAACCATGGTGACCTGCAAAGAAACGCGTGCAGCCATCATTGGGTTGCATGAAAATGGCTTCACAGGCAAGGATATTGTGGCTACTAAGATTGCACCTAAATCAACAATTTATAGGATCATCAAGAACTTCAAGGAAAGAGGTTCAATTCTTGTAAATAAGGCTTCAGGACGTCCAAGAAAGTCCTGCAAGTGCCAGGATCGTCTCCTAAAGAGGATTCAGCTGCGGGATCGGAGTGCCACCAGTGCAGAGCTTGCTCAGGAATGGCAGCAGGCAGGTGTGAGCGCATCTGCACGCACAGTGAGGCCAAGACTTTTGGAAGATGGCCTGGTGTCAAGAAGAGCAGCAAAGAAGCCACTTCTCTCCAAAAAAAACATCAGGGACAGATTGATCTTCTGCAGAAAGTAAATTGAATGGACTGCTGAGGACTGGGGCAAAGTCATATTCTCCGATGAAGCCCCTTTCTGATTGTTTGGGGCATCTGGAAAAAGGCTTGTCCGGAGAAGAAAAGGTGAGCGCTACCATCAGTCCTGTGTCATGCCAACAGTAAAGCATCCTGACACCATTCATGTGTGGGGTTGCTTCTCATCCAAGGGAGTGGGCTCACTCACAATTCTGCCCAAAAACACAGCCATAAATAAAGAATGATACCAAAACACCCTCCAACAGCAACTTCTTCCAACAATCCAACAACAGTTTGGTGAAGAACAATGCATTTTCCAGCACGATGGAGCACCGTGCCATAAGGCAAAAGTGATAACTAAGTGGCTCGGGGACCAGAATGTTGAAATTTTGGGTCCATGGCCTGGAAACTCCCCAGATCTTAATCCCATTGAGAACTTGTGGTCAATCCTCAAGAGGCGGGTGGACAAACAAAAACCCACTTATTCTGACAAACTCCAAGAAGTGATTGTGAAAGAATGGGTTGCTATCAGTCAGGATTTGGCCCAGAAGTTCATTGAGAGCATGCCCAGTCGAATTGCAGAGGTCCTGAAAAAGAAGGGCCAACACTGCAAATACTGACTCTTTGCATAAATGTCATGTAATTGTCGATAAAAGCCTTTGAAACGTATGAAGTGCTTGTAATTATATTTCAGTACATCACAGAAACAACTGAAACAAAGATCTAAAAGCAGCAAACTTTTTGAAAACTAATATTTATGTAATTCTCAAAACTTTTGGCCACGACTGTACATTTGAATAATGTCGGGCTGTAAACGGGTTCGGGCTTTTAAAAAAGCTGTCAATCAAAATGTACTTGTCTGGCTCGGGCCGAAATCTGTCGGGCTCGGGTCCTGTCGGGCCTAACTTTTAAGGCCCGATTACAGCTCTATTTTAGTGTCCGATTTACAAACGCCGTGGGCGCACCGCTTCACCATCTTGCTTGGAGTCAAAGTTTGTCGGAACTGCCTCACATATTAACGGTTGCTATGATGTGTGATTGGACAATGGCCGTTTTGGGGGAGGGGCCGGCGAAAGGCTAATTAGACAGACAGACAGACAGATAGAATTAGACAGACAGACTGTTTTAATTAAAGTCATACACACATGCTTCAAACTGAAAAAAAAAGGTCAAAAACGGTCATGGACATGGTCAAAAGCAACATACACATTTATATTATTTTAATTATGAAGACATTTGGTCTCCAAATGTTAGGCAGAGACCACGACACACAGACAGTTTCATTCATACAGATAGGCTTATTTGTCAGTTGTGCAACGCTACTCCATCTAACAGGTCTTATTTATCTAAATCAGGTTTAGCCTGTGGGCCTGCAGACCTTGACTGGGGCCTGTGATTACGCGATAAGACTGAGACATAGACAGCATAAGTCTACTCTGAAACAGCCACAGGGCACACATGAACAACAGAAACCAATGTCAGTTTGAGCGGATAATTATTTCAGAAGGATCTGTCTGTGGATCACAGTCTCCATTCAATGTGATTTATCTCTGCGTTTCCCAAATGGCATGTCATGACCTAAAAATGGGCTGCATGCTTCTGACGGGTTGTGAAAACAATGGGATGTTAAAAGGGGTTCACTTGTGGCGAGGGTAAACAGCATTATAAATATGACGGATAGAAGGCAAACAGCACAGTGTGCACACCTGAGGACATACGCAACAGATGAGGAACGATGAGTGTCCGGTTAGACTGACTGCTGGGAGAATGATGGACGGCAGTTGCGTGAGTTATTACGTGTCAGGCTCCGCTAGCCGTGTTTGGCAGGTGTATGGCATGTGAAAACTGGAAAACAGGAAATAACAGCTGCTGGAAAACACAAGAGGACAGATGTGAAGACTGATGACTAAATGATTTGGACAGATATCAAACCAGAACAAGTAGGTTTGATGTGCGGGACTGTTGGTTAACAGACTGTAAAAGTCTGAAACAAGCCAGACTTTTGTTATCAGCAAAGTCGGGTTCAATTCATAGCTTGTTCTGGCAAAGTACAGACAATTTTGACATATATGTAATATATGTAGAGGGATAAAATAATAAAAAATAAAAAAAAATGATTGAGTCCGAAATCAAGACAAACTCAGAAAAGCTTCTATGCTTTCCTTTAAGGTGAATGAAGTACACATCTCGCCTCTGTCTTTTGGAGCAATAGCATAATGCTAAGAACAATTGTAGTCTGTTTAATGTACACACACCAATCACACACATTTTCAACACAATTAAATTATTTAGGTTTTGCAAAATAAAATTGACTGGAATCATTTCAGTGGAGCTGAAGAGTTTACATGACACTATAAAAACACTAATTGCTTTAGACCAACTGAAATCTAAATTTTAAATGCACCAACTGCAGAGAAGTTGTAGTTTATTCAAATAATGCAGCAACATTCTCAACTAAAGTTTGCAGAGAAAACAGCCAAGAAATGAATGAAAAATTATCCCATACAACCAAAAATATTTACTACCAATTATTTCATTTATATAATGTTGAAAAAGCTGAACAGACAGTTGTGCTCAAGGAAGTCTGGTACATTACATCAGTGGTCCCAAACCACGTTCCTTACCATTTTGGAAAGCCAGTGGGGCCAGTGCCTCAGGGTCTAGGGCTGTCAGGGGCTTCTAAACTCTCAAAGATACAGTGATACAGTGAGAGGGATTTCCCAAAGAACCTGAACACCAAGGTCCACGGCACATACCATGGAAGGACTACTAGGGCCCCTCTGTGCCATCAGCAAACCACTGGATGATTTTGTTTGGAAAAAGGCAAGAAAGCTTTGGGTAGGAGTTCACGTTCTAAAGATGTGGACAACATTTACTTTTGTACAGTGAAATCTGCAGAAAATTCAGTCATCTTAATAGGAATCCACACAATCTACAATTTCGGGTGAGAGACACAAATACACGTGCTCATGGACCTTACGGGACCCTCAACTCACCTGCTATCTTTCGCTCACAAACAAATAAAGTATTAATAGCCCACTGTTATCCATTAACAGATGCATCTGAAGATACTTTCAGTATACTACTTGCAGTTAGAGTCCTTTGAGAGTAACCTGGGGTTAAGTGCATAGCAAAAGAGCAAAACAAGGGTTCTTACAATTTTTTTTTTGGTTCGTAATTGTCCAGGTGGTCATCCCCACCTGACAGTGAGTCTGCAGCATTTGCATAACCAGCCAGGAGTCTAAACCACTCTACTACAACTCTGTATGGTCGACTCTCCAGTCTGTGTAGAGCACAAGCAATCAACAGCAACGTCGCCCAGAGCCACACCCTGTCAAGGAAAAATTACCCAACATCCCCAAACACCATTCATCAGTGTGAACTGTGCTTGACAGGAATCTTGTCAAACTGCACAGCCTACAGTCACCTTCCACTACAGCAGAGTTTAATCACGACACATAAGTAAGCTCCCCCATAATTTGACGTGTACTAGTAATATTACACCAATGATGCCATAAAGTCAACATGGAGTCAAATGTGACCCTCTTTACATTCTTATTACACCTTAATGTGCTGGATTTATTGGTGTATGTTACTCAAAATATATTTGAAGTCTTTCATTAAATTTTAATAACTTGCTTAAACCCTGATTTTCCAATCTGAGATCATCAAGCCCTTTTTTTCAATGAAATAACGAAGTGACTATACAGAAGTATCAATTATGTCAAATCTATTTCAATAAATGAAATTAAAAATACACACCTAGCAGGTTATTTTCGCACACATAAATAATAGTGCTGTCAAATGATTAATCGTGATTAATCGCATCCCAAATAAAAGTTTTTGTTCACATAACATGTGTAATGTGTATGTTTATGTATATATACTGTAAATACCCACACATACAGTATGTTTTTAAATTATTGACATGTATTTACATGTATATATTTATATTCATATAAATTATCTAAATTTATATAATGTATATAAACAACACTTTTTTTCTTAAATATATACATGCATGTGTGTGAAAGTGATTAATCGTTTGACAGCACTATATATATATATTAGTGGAAGCTGAACAGTAGCTCACTGCAGGACAGATGGAGGCGCCGGTGCGATCTTTTGCTCTTATAATACTCCATATTTTTTGGTCATACAGATAAGAGTTATAAATCATTCATATCTGTAAAGACGCTACGTTTGTGTGCACTTACAATAACAACAAAATGTGCTTTTGTAAAATAATGAAGGCAAACAGGACACGCTTTCTGCCGTCTGTATATCTTTGCCTTACAGACATTAAAATCTATCTAGCGAAATGTCTACTTTCAAATTGACCAATTCAAATGGAAAACAAATATGCTCAGATTATTTAATCCATATGAAACATGCATACAGGTGCATCACTACTGCAGAGATGAGTCAGTGTGGCCGACTTCATCTCTTAAACCAAAAACAAAGAAAGCACTAGTTTATCAGTGATTTATTAACATTTTAATGCAGTCTCCTTACTGTTTTTCCCCTGACACATTCATAATTGTTACTTCTGCTGGTGCGCTGTGGCAATCTTTATGCGTGCACTTGAGCACTTATTAGGCTCTGTATGCAATTAAAGGCTAGGAATTATGATTTAAATGGTTTATTAATAAATGTGCGATTAGTTGACTAATGCTTTAAATTAACAACTACTATTCGACCAGAAAGATCTTTAGTCGGGGACAGCACTAATATATATTTATATTTGGGGTGTGAACCTAGACTGGCCTCACGGTTCGGTTCTGATTATAATGTCATTGATCCGGTTCAATTCGATATCACAATGCATTGAAGGTGCACTGCATACTCAATTTTCCATTTTACTTCACATTCATAAAATTTTGTCATTAAATACAAGCAGTTAGATATATGAACTCTGAACTCTGAACTCTGATATATGAAGGTTTCTTAAGTTAGTGGTATTACCCCGTGCTAGTGATGTGACATTTGAACCGAGGCATCGGAGCTTGTGTTGAAAATAAATGGGTATGAAAGATGAAGCCTCGACTCAAAGCTTGTTGTTAACATAGAAACCATGAGACCAATAACAAACACGTCACGTGCACAATTCACTCTGCCTGTCATACGTTTGAATCCCCAGTTCTTACTTTACGAGTACGTTTTAATTCGGACTTATTCAGTTACATTTTAGATACCCAGTCATACAAGTAATATGAAGAATACAAACTTCAAATACTAATTTCAGAAAAATTCAATATTTGTCAATAGCAATACATATGTGTACATTATTCTTTTATTACATCAGTGAACAGTGAATAAAATGATTTTGTGCCTCTTTGAGATGGTCCAATAATACGCCGTTCACTTGCAGAACACAAGTTTCTAGAGGCACATAACCCTGAAGTAATGAATTAGGTAAAGGGGTGCAGAGCCAGTGGTGGTTTTGTAGGCAAACATTAATGCCTTGAATTTAATTACCAATACTCAGGATTGTTATCGGCTCAGATGCTCGCATTTTCTTCGGATCGGATATCGGTCAGACAAGACGAATCCAAATGCGATATTGTGCGTATTATATTCTGTGTTATTGTCGAGCTCCACGAAAAGGACAAAAACGTGATAAAGCACCCAAAAAACTGTGTGCACTATATTTCAAGTGTTCTGAAGCTGTTCCATAGTTCCATGTGATGTGATTAATATTTAAAATTCAAGTTCACATAAAAAAATGTTCCACTGTGTCTGTCTGTCATCCTCCATTCAGCAAACAAACTGCATGTAGCGTTCAGTTACACTCAAAACAATGAAACTCCCTTCAAGAGCGCACAGTAATTGAGGTTTAAAACCGTTAAAAGAAAAACTAACACTTTTATTGTACAACCATGATTTTTAATAGATTATTATTCTATATATTTTTTTTATTTGTTAGTTTTTCATTAAAATGAAGTTGTCAAAAATGGTAGATTGTGTTTAACACACAAAAGAGGGACGATCAAAAGAGTGACAATCAGGTCAACACAGAGAAGTATAGAAATTCTACATTGATTAAAAAAACTGCACTGGTATCAGATTGGATCAATATCGGCAGAATTTTCGGTATCGGATCGGTTCTGAAAAAATAGTATCGCTGCATCCCTAGTAAACACAGACCTTTATTTTGGATAGAATTAATTGCGATTAATCATTTGACAGCACTGATACACAAATTGTATAAATGTCCAGTGAAAGGGGTCCATTATTTTTGGTGACGCAAGTTGCGTACATCTTATCCAGTCGAAAAATTACAAAACAGACTCATTTGTCCTTCTGTTTCAGGTATTGTGACCACAAAACTATTCTCCAGCTACCAGTCTGTCATTCATCATGTCTGATATCTGTTTCATAGCATTGTTTTTCTCTGGGATTTAGGGGAACCCATCTTACATGTCATAAAAGAGCAGATGGCAGAAGACGAGTTAACAAAGCCAGACCTGTCAGAGTGCATCATCACAGCACACTCTAGCATCTATTGTATCACTAAACCTACATTTTCTTCAGGGGGTGAATATTTCCCCAGGATAGTTTGCTTGGTGCATCAGAAAATTGAGGCACTGATACCAGGAAATGGTTCGAATTTAGCTGACTCCACAGTTTAGGGAGGCAAAATCCTTGAGCGGCATCAAAATCTTTTATATATGTAGTTTTATAGGCTATAAAGCATTACTAAGCAGTAAAAAACAAGCAGGATATAATGTGGACACTCAGAAAGCAGGAAGTGAATGAAATCTGGGATGCTTGATTGACTGACGACACCTGCTCCACGTTTAGCTACAGCCCCTGTTTAGAAGGAGATAAATTGGTTTGGAGGGAGCCGACAGAAGCCGAAGCGTTGCTCTGAAATGATTTGATAAATGTATGATGGAGATGCAACAAACAGGTTTATTTTTTAAAGTGCCGGCACAAGCGCTCTGGGGGGTTATTCCTCAGCCTGTGTTGCCCCACTGGAGCGCACACAGATTTATCACGCGCTGGATGAGCAGAAAGCCAGAGAGACGGGACGCCAGACCAGGAAGGACTGAATTTGCAGCAGCACTGGGGGTCCCCGGAGTGAACGGTCATAGAGACAAATATGTTTTTTCATTAAGGGTGGAATGGATCCATTCTTCAGTCGTGTGACGTGGCATGATGGTAATCAGGTGCTATAAAGACACCGACAGAACACTCATATGGGTACAATCCACACACAAACATGTTTTGGCCTCAACAAATCATGCAAATGAAAGGTAGATGGTTTCAGTGGCCTGAGATATTACCGTCAGCAGTGAATCACTCATTCTTCCTGCTATACGTGACACATAATTTACCATTTCATCATTTCTAATGTGTCGCCAAATATATACACTTTATACACACAAACACACCGGTGTCATTTTAGTAGCATTGAGATACTATTAGAAGTTTTTTGATGATGAATTGTTTTATGGATTTATTTTTTGCATTTTCTATTTCTGGTTTTACTTTCCATTGTTTTAGACATTTTCTGTTTTTGTTATTTTGTGTAATTTTTTTCCTACATAGTTTTTAAATTATTTTTCTGTTAGTATGTTATGTTAGAGTACCATGTACTTTGTTATTTTAGTACACTGAGTTGAACGAAATGAAATTGAGAAATATTGCTTTGGCAGCGGAAATAAAACAAGATTACACTTTTTTAATGGTTTGGGAAATTTAAAAACACACATACACACACACACACACACACACACACACACACACACACACACACACACACACACATATATATATATATATATATATATATATATATATATATATATATATATATATATATATATATATATAAATAATGCCAGTAATTATGGTTATATAAACTAAATAATTTTAAATCAATATTCTACATATGAAGCCAATCAATTTAAATACATTTACAGTCATTTGTTTAGATTTTATACATTTAAACCATAAAAATATTCTTTATATAACTACAGTATATATTATGCTCACTCTGAATCCTTTGACAGATTGAAAGTTAAGTAACTGCACAACGCTTTATAAAACTATGGAACAATGCAAAGAAAGAAAAGAGGAACAGAAAGACTGGAGCGGGTCCAAAAAGAAGCGCACAACCTGGACGCCTGCTTTCCTCTGCAGATTAAAGTCTCGTGAAGAAAATAAAGTTTATTGCCTGGAAAGAGAAGGGAGAAGGCATGTAAAAGCATTAACGCAATGGAGGTGAACAATTAGACAGATGGCCGGGTTTCAGAGAGAAAAAAAAAAGAGACTAGAGAAATAGAGGGAGAGAGCATACATGGACGAAGGATGTAACGAGAAACATCTCTTCAAGGGCACGGGGAGAGCAGAGAGAGGAGCTTTCTCTGGTGGACTTCAGTGTTTAACGCTGAGTGTGCAAACAGAGCAGAGCAGGTGACAGACCAGAGAGCTCGGAGACACTGCAGCTGCAAACAGAAGCAGCAGGAATCCATCCTTAACATCTGATCCAATTACAGAGCTACTACTCAAACTTCTTTCTTTTTAATGGATGTTTGATGCTTGTTTACATTTTGACACTTGACGAGGGGGAAAAAAAAGTATAAAAATATGTTTTTTTTTTTACATTATATTATATTATATCATGCTTAGAGTTAGTTTGTAGTCAAATCAATATTTTATTCCACTGTATTAATTTGTTTAGAAAATTTACAACGTGCTTGTTTGTTTGGTCAGAGTAAGCAAAGCTGAAATCTAGATAAAGAAGCTAAAATATTGTTTTCATTTGTTGGTCACTGCATAATTTCCATAACACATTTATGTTATTTCATAGCTTTTATGACTGTACAATTATACTAAAAAGTGGGAAATATTCATAAATATTAAGAAGGTATGTGAAAACATTTGACTGCTGGCAAAGAAAATTTTTTGCTTTGGGCAAATTGGAAACCATTGCAGGTGAGACTTGAACCTGCATCATCCACATGAGCACCCCAAACACGGCGGTCAACAGTGTTGGCTCTGACATATACTGCATAAAGCAACATGTGGCACTGAAGGCTGACAGTTTCTAAAGCACTGATGGGAACTCTGGGTAATTTATCTGTTGCTGATTACACATTCTCATCAGTTCACAAAAGATAAACTGAGTGTGTGTGCTGTAAAACCATTTTAACTAATGGATGGGCATCCATTTCCTGCCTATAGAGGAAGTAGTGCTAATAAAGTAGACAATCACTCTAATGTGAACAGGATGTAGTTTCCTTCTCAGACACAAAGTAATTAACAAGCACTAGGAGCTTAATTATGATGTGGATACAGAACACAACACTACACACTTAACTTATAAACAACCAAAATGGGTCTTTTGTGAGAAAAATTACAATTATCTCTCTCTCTCTCTCTCTCTTTCTATATATACAGTACAGACCAAAAGTTTGGACACACCTTCTCATTCAAAGAGTTTTCTTTATTTTCATGACTATGAAAATTGTAGAGTCACACTGAAGGCATCAAGGGCTATTTGACCAAGATGGAGAGTGATGGGGTGCTGCGCCAGATGACCTGGCCTCCACAGTCACCGAACCTGAACCCAATCGAGATGGTTTAGGGGTGAGCTGGACCGCAGACAGAAGGCAAAAGGGCCAACAAGTGCTAAGCATCTCTCGGGGAACTCCTTCAAGACTGTTGGAAGACCATTTCAGGTGACTACCTCTTGAAGCTCATCAAGAGAAAGCCAAGAGTGTGCAAAGCAGTAATCAAAGCAAAAGGTGGATACTTTGAAGAACCTAGAATATGACATATTTTCAGTTGTTTCACACTTTTTTGTTATGTATATAATTCCATATATAATTCCACATGTGTTAATTCATAGTTTTGATGCCTTCAGTGTGAATCTACAATTTTCATAGTCATGAAAATAAAGAAAACTCTTTGAATGAGAAGGTGTGTCCAAACTTTTGGTCTGTACTGTGTATATATAGTACATACTACACACACAAACACACTAATTTTCCACTGTAAAACAATTTTTGGTTCAATGCAAATGTTAAACAGATGTTAAAGATTCTTCCATAGATGCAAATAAAGATATTGAATTTACCACAGTAAAAGAAGATTGATGAAGAATTATCAAGGATTCATTTCGAATGATTGAATTCATTTTGCTAATATATCAGACCATTTTGTGAACCTGTTAAAACAATAAAAATAAAATAAAATAAAAAATAAGATGGCTCAGCCAACCAGACATAAAATCCACAAAATAAAATATAAAAAAAATAAATAAAATAATAAAAAATAATAATACATTTCATTGTCTACAGAAGTTCAGGTTAATAAATGAAATAAAAAACAACACTGTTATTTTTTTTTTTTTCAAAAAAAATTAAAAAAGAAATTAAATGCATAAAATTTATCAAAAGATTAGGATCATAGGATCAAAAGATCATAAGATTTACCAAAAAAATCTTTTTAAATAAATGCTGACATTTTGAATGTTCTATGTACTCTCAAAAAAATCTAAAAAGAAATGTGTCATGACGTCCAACAACATATGCAGCAGCACAACTAGTGTTCCTGTAGCTCAATTGGTAGAGCACTGCGCTGGTTGGGGGTTCAATTCCCCGGGAACACATGATAGGTTAAAATTGATAGCCTGAATGCACTGTAAGTCGCTTTGGATAAAAGCGTCTGCTAAATGCATAAATTTAATAATAAACAGAAATGTGTCTTGAGCACCAAATCAGCATATTAGAAGGAGTTTTGATCACAGGAATAAATGACATTTTACAACACATTCACACAGAAAACAGTCCTTTTTAATTTGTAATACATATATATGTGTCTGTGTGTGTGTGTGTGTGTGTGTGTGTGTGTGTATATATATATATATATATATATATATATATATATATATATATATATATATGAAAATGAAAAAAAAACTTTCACCAATTAAAAATATTAGGTCAATGAGAATTATTATATTTTTTCTCAAATAAAATGAATTATTTATTCAGCAAAGATGTATCAAATCATATCAGCTAACCAGAATTAAAATCTAATTACTACAAAAATTTTAAAAACATCAAATTAATAAAATTATGCTTCTAAAGTAGAAAAATAAAATTATACAAGAGACTGACTCAAGGTTATGAATACAAAATGGAGAAAATGAGCGTAAAAGAGCGCGGGTGTGTGTGTGTGTGTAGCGATACACAGAAGTCCTGATCTGAAAAGGGCACCTTTTAAAAGCAATTAGACGGGTGACTTTGAGCACCTCATCTTACCTGCTCCATTATTATTTGCCTTTGATGAGCGCAAGTCTTTTTCCCCTCTCCCTCGCTCTCCTTATTCCTCAAAGAAAGAGAAACGGCGGGAAATATCAGTGACCTTGCCGTGACCTGACCACACAAAATTGGTCATCAACTTTTAAGACTGTATTTTATCATATATTTTTAAAAGAAGGAGAGGAGGAGAGAAAAATGGCCAGTGTTGCCGCTCCATACATCATCCTGTCACGATTATGACATTCCTTCATAAATACCCTCCAATCTCTGCTCCACCTGGCTGCCTCGCTTTCAGGCCTTCTGGAGGAGCCTAATTACTCCACGTACACTCGCTCTCGCTCGCTCGCTCGCTCTCGAAACACAGTCGCGCGCAGACAACAGAGAAGAGCGCGAGCAGAGACCCTTTCATTCGCACGCTGCAATTAATAAAGAGGCGGCCCCTCTCGAGGGCCGCTGGAAAGTGTCGGCTCAGCACATCGCCAGAGAATATGCAATTTCCTCAAGTTAAGTCTATATTAAATTGATTTCTTCTGTATCTGACAGGGCTTTGGGTCCCTCTCTCTGTAATCTACAGGTTTGCTCGCTCTCTCTCTCTCCTGGAATCAAGTTGCAAATCAAACAGTTGGAGATATGAAGGAGGATATGGAAGGACACGGAATCATTTTCCAGCTGAGAAACACCAGAAATGAGTGCAGATACGTGAGCTCAATGGGAAGAGAGCAGACGTGAAACACTGACTAAAGTGTGCCTTTCTGACCTAGCTGTACTTCAGGAACACATTTGCTTAATCGTAATTGCCTCTGCATGTCTTATTGATGTGAACAAATAGTGTTCATAATCTTTCATCAAAGTGCAATAACTTGCTACATCTCTGAAATGTTGCAAAACCAGAAGGGTTCAATATGGGGTTTACCTGCATGCATTAAAAAAAATTGTTGAGTTTATTTAGCAAAAACAGATTTTTTTTTAGGGATTCATGATATTGGATTTTTGTCGATATCCGATATGCCGATATTTTTCAACTCATTTTGGCCGATAGCAGATTTATTTCCTTTTGTTTGAAAACAACACCAAAACAACAAGTCTCTCCTGTGCAAAAATAAGACAAAAAATTATTTTGGTTTGTTGGAATTAAATAAACAATGACAAAGTTATTTTATAATGACCATACAATGAGGATTTGAAAATGAATAAACTTTTTTTTTCTGAAAGATGCAGTTATAACCTTAACATTTTATTTTAATATTTTATATTTGTAGATGGTCTAAAGCAAAAGAGTTGTAAAAAATTAAAAAATATATTTTAGAGCTCATAATTTGTTTAAAAAATATAACATATTAAACATGAATGAATAAATCAGTATATATAAAATTATTTAAGTGTCGTGTTTTTTTCCTTTTTTCTTTTCATGTAAGCGAAAGCTTCTGACCTTTAAATCAAAACATACTCATGATTTTATGACATCAATTACCTCTTTATTTAATCAGAAAATAAGTATAAAATAAATATTATTTGTGTATTTTGCTTTCATTTTATAAGTAGGCCATCAGCACCCCCTACAGAATTAAAACTCCTTACTATTCGTGCTTTAGGACCCGGGGGAGGCTGCCACTGCATGTGCTATTACAATTACTATTACTGTTTACTCTATCACACACAGAACAGCATCATTCTTTACGTGCATTCTCAGTTTAAATGCAGCAATCCAAAATAGTGACTCTAATCATCATTATGGCAAAACTGTGCTTTAAGAATAAACCACACTGCTGACATAATCTAATCACTGGCATATCCTGAGCAATGCGAGTTAAAGTATTCCTCTTATCGGCAAGACATACTGACATAATTTTTTCATATCGGTCCGATGCCGATATTTACTTTTGAAAGCATTATCGGCTGATTCCGATATTAACCTAATAATATTGCGCATCCCTAGTTTTTTTTTTTATTATGTTATCATGTTTTTATTGTGTTTATATATGTGTAGTGAGCTGTATTTTTATTTATTTTTACCTAATCAAAATAACCCAGATCAGTTTGACTGAGATTCATATATATATATATATATATATATATATATATATATATATATATATATATATTAATTGAATCTGAAAATGTTTTTTGTGCATGTAATATTTTATAAGATGAAACGGCTTGCTGAAATGACTTGAATTAACTCGTTTCATTTAGGACTCTTAAATTCAAGTGTGTTGCGTGTTGGCTAAAATAGCTGGCTACATCTGACAAATCTCCTTTACGGGAACATCCTCTATGGAGTAAGTTATTAAGAAATAAAATAAATATTTAGTAAATTGTTGCATATACAGTACAATTCGAAAGTTTGGGGTAAGTAGGGTTCTTTTCCAAGAAATTAATTATTTTACTAAGCAAGGATGTATTAAAACAGTGATAGCAAAGATTTTTACACTGTTCCAATAATTTAAAATAATAAACTATTATTAAATAAATGCTCTTATTTTAAACTTTCTATTTAACAAAGTATAACAGTTTCCAAAACAATATTAAACAAAGTTTCAGAAAGAGCAGCAAATCAGCTTATTATTATGATTTCTGAAGGATCATGTGACACTGAAGACTGGAGGAATGATGCTGAACATTCAGCTCTGATCACAGAAATAAATTACATTTTAAAATATTTGCACAGAAAACTTCTTTTAAATTGAAATATTATTTCACCTTATTACTGTTTATTTACTGCTTACCACTGTCAAATACGTATATTCATAATTGGTGAGCAGAAAAGATTATATTCAAAAACATTAAAAAAAACCTTACCAACTTCAAACTTTTGAATAAACATTGTTCAAAATGTATATTGCTAACTAACTTAACTTAAATACATCAGACATAATACTGTATTTGATTAAGTGATTAAAGAACATAAACTAAAGAAAAGACAGTAAAAGAGAATGAATAGAGTGGAAAAAAGTAGAAAAAGAGAAAACCAGCCATATGATTCCATTTTCAAGCACGTTTCATTTCAAATGGATCAATATAATATCATATCAATACTGAATAATATCAACATCACCCCCTCAACTTCCTGTCTTCTCTCATGAACTCCACCCACATCATCTCAGCCCGTGTCGGTCCTCCACCTCATCTCTCTCTCTTTCTCTCTCTGCCCTATAGGGAAAAATTTGATTTGCATCAGGAAGTGAAGTTAATTGAAATAATGCGTCTTTATCACAGCAGATATTGAGAGATTTACTCCCAGTTTTCTTCAGATCTGCACACGGTGCAGATTTTAGCTCACATCTGCAGTGTTTCCTGATATCCTGACAACTAGACCTTAATGCAACACCTATCGCTCTCCGATATCTGAGAGCTCGGAATAAACCCTGCCAATTACATATTTACACCAGGTGCATTTTGCAATTCTGCAAGTTTTGCGCTCTCTGATACGGTGGCCGAGATTTAAGGACGTATCAATTGCCCGTGTTAGATCCAAATGAAGTCTGTTCAGAGAAATGTCACCACGCTGTGCAAAACTTCATACTGTTAATGTCAGCAAAATGGGAGCTCCCAGAGACAAAAAAGAAATATGTAATAATAATAATAATAATAATTTGAGTTTCTTCCTTTTATATGCCGCTCTTTATGATTACATTGTTCCAAATCAGGTTTCATGTAATTTTCCTTTATGCTTTCAAAATGTGTAGTTTTCTAAAAACAATCTAATATATCATTTCAATATCCAGACGTAAAACATTTTTAAAAGCACCAGAGGTTTTTCTGTTTTTATTCTCTTTGATCATCACTTTAAATGTCATGTGTATTAAAAATGATGTATTTTCCTATGAAACAGACACTGAAGTAATTGAATCCAAGATCAAAAATAGATGAAAGCATTTTGTGTTTTACTTTTTACTCTTTCAGTTTTAATATATATATATATATATATATATATATATATATATATATATATATATATATATATATATATATATATATATATTCCAAAACAAAGATAAACTAACAGCATATTTGTAATATAAAGACTTTTCTTTTATTAAAAATAATGATAATAAAACAAATGCACATCATTTTAAAATAAAATGTAAAAGATTAATAAGCTTGTTTGAGTATAAATATTGTATTTTATAGAAGCAGGAGGCAAGTAATTATTAAATAGAATAATTTTATATATTATATATTTTTGATATATTATTTAATTATAATTTACGGATATTTACATCAGTTGATTTTCCTGTCTCTGTTTATGTCTTTACATAAAGTCACTTTAAAAAATGACATTTATCACAGACTTCTTTCTTGGAATATAAATTGGAATAATAACGTGGTTTAAAAAACAGGACAATGATGAAAGCACATAGCGAAGCACATTTGACTCTTGTGCATTCAAACTATGTATGTTTAATACCATCAGTGCCCATGTAATGATGAACTTCACAGAACAATGTAATAAATTTAGCTTGTGAACCATGACAAGGTCAGAGGTCAGAGAATTTCTGCCTGCCGCTGGAGCACTGCTTGACAGGAAATAAACGATGCGTTGAAAACAAATCGTGTTATTGCTTTAATTCATGCAGCCTAATTTGATTTGGCGGGAGAGGAGTTCTTCAGGAGGAGCCGATGAGAGACACAGGGACTCCGTGACATGGACATCTTCCCTCATGCATCTCTGCTGTACCTGTAACCGCATTACGATGGTCTGCACTGTCTCACAGGGTAGACAGACTACCCTCCGAAGTTCATCAACACTTCCACACTATTTCAGGACAAACTGAGTAATAATGAAGCTAATCGAGTTCGACTGGGTGTCTGGTTGGACTCCAGGTCTGAGATTGATCTTACGGAAAAAGGAGAAGCATCGCCACAAATAATCGAATAACTGATCGAATGAATGCAATCAAACTATACAATGGGAAAGATTGGAAAATAAACACCTTTCTTCGATAAGCAGAACAACCAATTTCTGGTGGCATACTACAGGAAACAACACAACACACAATTCCTCATTAAGTTATAGGTATAAATGCTTCAAAGCATGAAATTACCCTTGAGCCCCGTTCTAAAAAATAACCTGGTTTGCAAATAAATGATCCATGCAAAGCAGTAAAATGCACATTATTAAAATAATAGGAGGGATTTAAATTTGCATCCGCAAACTATTCAACGCACAGGGAACAGCCACCCCCATTCTTTCCCTCTTTGTTATTTCATTAGTGTATGATTCAAGTGTGATTCCCTAAAAATGAAAATTAATTCCTCTTTTTTTTAACAAGTTAATATCCAATCTTAAAACCAATTCATACATATTTTACAAGGTGGATAATTCGTACGACCTCACTCATACAATTTGACGAGTAGCTTTAGGAGCGGGTTAGGGGTAGGTCTTTTGTATGAATTCATACGAATTGGGGAACTCGTATAATACACAAGATTTATATTAGTGAGGTCAGACAATTTTGTAAGAAACAGTCACCTTGTAAAATCTGAACAAACTGCACTGAGATTGAGTTGGAATATCATGGTGTCAAGGTTGGGTTCAAGTTTGACACTGTCGTGGCTTTTCCATTCATTATGAACTCATCAACTCTCTCTCCATCCTTCTTCATTGCTTTCATTCTTCATATTGTTTTTCACATTCTCTGAAGTAAAGTCACATAGCCGACAATGTTCAGACACAATAAAACCCTCCTCTCTCTCTTTGATATTGGGCGAATGTCCCATCTGGTCCAAATGGAGAGAAATGGCTGGCCATCCATGCTAAGATCTACATTACACCTGAGTTATGGCCACCATTTGCAATTCAGAGTGGCTCTTTGGAGACTTCACCACCTTGGAAACGCACCCATCAGAGTTGGGGTACACAACACAATCAGGTAGATTTACTATGCCAGGAAAGAGGCTTCAGGAGATTGTGGGCCACATGAGGGCAGGCCGTCCCAAACTCCACTTCTCACAAAGGCCCTACTGGGCCACATTCAGCCACACTTAATGAGAGAGGCCTAGATAGAGAGAAAGGAACTGAATGAGAGAACAAGGCTGAGATAATACTTGTGTGATTAAAACAAAGCCAAAATCCCCAATTCTATATTTTTATATTTGTCCAAAAAGTTGGCATTCGGACAAGCATCTCCAACACAGCTCATGCCCTCTCAATGCCCTCAAATGTAAGTTTTATTAGGGAGTGAAAAACAGTGTAGTGATCAGAAACAAGGTTTTGATTGGTAACAATAAAAGCAAACAAAGATACTTAAAAAAATATATGTTCAATCAAGGGAATATGGGAAAATGTAGATCAGATTCAGTCTATAAAAGGACCACAGATGATATACTGTTTAAAAATGAAGAAACGTCTGAGTTCCATTGTGAACATTTCTTTCTTTCTTTTCTTTTGAGAGCACCAAGTTGTATCAAAGACCTTCAAAGTAGACCTTACATAAAGATAAAAACATACAGAAAAGCAAAAAAGGCATGGGACTGCAATATGAAAAAGTTATGCTATTCATTACATAAGGTGGCAGGTGCAATGCGTAAGCCAAACGTGAGTCAAAGAGGAATAAACAAAAAGAGCCGGAAAACAGAGCTGCGGCTTTGTGATGGTTAGGGATCAGATATTAGTAGGAAGAAGAAAAAAATCTTACAAAAAATGAGAGCTCCGAAACATTAATCAAACTCTTCACCTAGTGGGCAGCCATATGGCTGAACAGCATGCGTATCGCACAAACTTGCTGATCTCCAGTAACAGGGTGCAATTAATTCCGCTGGCTGCATCCAACGCGGACTACCAGTTAAGAGCACCGGGAGTACGGAGGAACAGGGAAAAAAAGTGCTGCACTTCTTTTTTTCCCAAAAAGCAGAGGGTTCAAACGCTGAGTGATGAATGAGGAGGTGGTTAGGGCCTTCTCCCAACCGAGACTGCGCAGGGATGGAGGGATCAGCCGGGAGGAAGATATAGAGAGGCAAGGCACAGAGATAGAAGGTGTATAGATTTGGAAAAACTCTATTGTAGAACAACAACAACAAAAAAAGAAAAATAACTGCATTACTGGAGGTGAGTTTTGGTTCCCAAAGTACATCACTCCCAAAATATCTAGCTGAAGAGTTCAGCACCATGGACAGGGGACAAAACAATTATCTAACACAACAAGAAAAAAAAGATATGCCACATCCCCCAGCACATTATTAGTCTACTTCTACAGGACACATAAACATAAAAACTTTGTCCATTTTTCTCAAACATTTAAAAATCTCCATGACGTGTCATTTCACAACTTGTAAAAAGAGAAAGTGAAATATGATATTATATATTCAATGGTGCAGGGGAAAAAAAGGCATGAACATTTTCATAATTTCAACCAGAAACATATACAAAACTCTCAAGATCTACTTCCGTGCTGCCTGCATATTCCCATCCCAGAGGAATGTCCTGACCCCTTGCAGTCCACCCACAAATCCATACATTATTATGCAAACCAATTGAGACCTATGAGTAATGGCGTACATAAACAACTATACAGTATCAATTTGGGTATAGTAGTTCAGGCTTCACAAAAGGGCATTTGTGAGTACCCTTTTAAATAACATTGGCAAACAGGACACCCTATTGTAGGGTTAGTCAAATTCAGCACTTGTGGGCCACTGCCCTGCAGAGTTCAGCTCAAACCCTGATCAAACTTACCTACCTATAGTAACACTAGATTAGCTTGCTCGGGTGTTTTTTTGACTAGGAAGGAGACTCAACTCTGCAGGGCAGTGCCCCTCCAGGGCTGGGTTTCAGGAATCCTGCCCTACACCCTTGTGGACCTGTCAACAAAGTCCCTGCAGTACAATTTGCTATGACTTATCAGAATGACTAGTTGCATGGACTGTTGGGTAGTAGACCACCATGAAGTATGCACCAGTCCAGGCTTTTAATAATTGTAATAACTCTTTTGAACCATAAAATGACAAAGCGGGACAACCCTACAGCCTGACATCAAGTGCCCCATTTGGTTCTCTTTTTTCGCCTTGTGGTGTAATCAGCTTGTATAACTGATGCCCATCTATTGCCGGTACTTATTCTGTCACAGGGTTAGACTTTACAACCATCACTTACAAATTCCTCTCAAAACTGCTGGCTTTGTTTTCCTGCAAAATTAGAAGCTCTTTTACATGCTTAATGAACTTGAGAGGCCTACGCTCATAACATGGAATATTTTAGTTTTGTAAATGAGAGGGAGTTGCCTATTCCCCTGGCCCATACCAATATCCGAAGACACCTTGCAGATATTTCCTTTATTAGAATATACTCCTCCTCCCAAGACTGTTTTTGCATTTTGAGCTTTTGCTTTATGGTCCTTGTGGGATGCCATTAATGAGAGGAACTCCACGTCTCTCAACTTACTATGAGGACAGGTCTGCATTTCTCCTCTTCTGCTGAAGTCCAGCAGGCTATAACGGAATAATGAGCTGCATTCATCACGGGCATGGAATCCGCACACACTTACAGACACACACATGCGGAAACAAGACACAACCAGTTGTTGTCACACTTAATCTCTCTGAAGGAGAACAGCAAGCAACACTGCCTCTCAGAGCAGACTGGCAAAGTCCATAAGTGACACTAACTATAAAAAAGCAGTAATTGCAATGAAAATATATGATCAAACTATGCACTATGTGTCCTGATTCACTGGCAGTTAAACTCTTCTGTTAAACAGTCACAGAGAAGCCATCAATAAGTGCTGTAGTGGGGTCAGCAATGTGTTAAAATTAAAAGAATTAAGTGTCCAAAGGGTACATGTGCAGAACTGAGATGACCTTTATGCCTGACCAACCGTGTTTTTCCGGTGTTTGGAAATGCAGAGGTTGGGCAAGCGCAGAAGAGATTGGTCAAAGTAATGGCGAAGTATGGTAGTCACACACGCTCCCCTTCCTTAATGAGTCAAGCATCCAAAGCTGGTGGAGATTTAAGGGTCATGGGCAGTATCCACTTGCTTCATAAAATTGAACATAGATTTGACTGTTCATCTCAGGAATAGTACACCTTCCTTAACCACTACTCTCTTCCTGGACCTCAGAGGACAACACTGTGCACCAGAAAGAGAGCAGGCTCCTAAGCATAGGTGCAATCTGCAATTTACAGCTGCACGTTATCACATGATGCAAGCAGTCCATCCTTATGGCACCCCTTTTCTTTTACAACTGCTCCAGTTGAAGGGCATATTGCAGGGTGGAAACTGACAGAATAGGGTGGCACTGACGTCAGTGAAGCTGTTGTTCGGTAACAGTGGCTATTCATCGCCAGTGGAAAGAACAATTTATTATAAACTGAGCTGCTGAAAAGCAATTTTCAGCATTTTTAATTTTCAGAAACATTTTTGGCGTTTTTTGCTTTATTGTAATAGGACCGTATAGAGCTGACAGGAAGTGAAGCGGGGCAGGGGGTCGGGAAAGGTCTTCAAGCCTCGATTCAAACTCGAGACAACATGTCAACATGTTGCCCACAAGGCAATCAGCACCAACCATGCATGGGTAAACTTGTATAGGCTTCCAAATTACTGGTTCTCAAGTAGATTCTGGCTGCATCTAGCTTGAGAACTGGATGTGAAGATGGAGGTTTGTATTGGAAGGTATTGCCTACTCGATTCTAGAGGTACAACAATCTTGTGGAAAGCAAAATAATAGCTCCTAAATACGAAGATGTCACGAGAGGAGTCCTACGTCACAAACATCAGGATGAATTTGTATTTATATTTAGATGGATCTAAACATCACTGAATTGTACGGGAACTTCTGTAGGAAACTTCCACATCCTTGAGGCACATCATTAACAAACACTTTTCTCTTATTCTGTATATGTATGAAAGCATTCTCAATGTATTCTGCAGGCAAATTAATAAGCAATGTAAGATGTTAATACACAAAACACATCTATATTAGACGACTGATAGGATGGTGTAATCGACGTTGATATTCATCATATCCCCTGACCCCCAGTATCCCATAGACTCCTGACTCCAACATCTTCCTCTATCAATCAAACCTCATCACTGCACTCTCTTTCTCCGAAGAGTTGGCCAAATCTTTCCTCAATGTTTTTTTTTTTTCCCCTTAGATGGGGGTAGAGGGGGAGCGGCCGGCAGCCGTCATTAATCAATATGTTGGGCTTTATTTGTGATAATTCATCATGACACAATATTAATGGGCAGCTATGCCCTTCAGAGGTGAGTCTCATGCAAATGCGGAGGGGGAAGCAATTAACTTTCGAGCGACGCGCGGATGATTCTAAATGACAAGGATATGTCAATTACCGCAGCCAATAAAGAGAGACAGAGGCTGCGAGGGCAATCTATCCACTTTACGGCTTCTCCTCAGCCTCTTAAAGGTCTGTCTACACTAAGAGAGAGCAATCTTAAAACAGCATCTGGACAGGGCCTTGAATATGGCAGCTACTTAAAGACAACTTAATGATTTAAAACACTGTTTCCCAGGCTATTTCAGCTAACCCCGCTGCCCTCGTGGCATGCCCGTGTCATGCTAGCATAACTTGTTTGACTTCAAATGTCTGGAAAGTATGAGACTGACTGCTTCTTTTCACTTTTTTATGCTAGCTTAATTAGTAACATCTAATACATAAAGGAGATGAGCATGTCTCAATTCATGTGTGATTAAACTTTTGATTGCCAGAATGCACCGTAAATTCAGTGACCATTGACTGCTCACTATATTCACCTACCGGAAATGTCGAATCCGGTCAAATGTCATGTCTCCAAGGGACAGCTGGATAAAAATTATGTCATCATTTAAGCACCATGTTTGACTTTTATGGTTGTTTTGAATTTGAATTCAAAAATTTTTTGAAGTTGAATTTTCATGCTTGGGTGAACTATCCCTGTAGGCCTCTTGAAGCGTCAAGAGCTAATTTTTCTTGTATTATCTTAACAGCTACAATGAAGATGCATAAACAAAAATGAAACCAGAAGAATATCAGACATGCTGTTTTACAGCAAAACTGTTGATAAATACGTGTTAATTAATTGAGGCATCCCAATGTTTGGATTGAGGCCCTTGCTGATATCTGACTTTGGGATAGGGATCTGGGGAATAGCGTTTTGCTAATAACTGCTAAAAATGGATGTGACAAACCTGTCTTTAAAAACAGTGACACATTTTAAGGACATTAGCACTGAGGTTTATAAAACAGGTGCAAGACTCGGCAGCTGTTTTCCAACATTCATCTCCAGAGAGACTTGTGCGAATCGACCCATGTTAATCACAAGCACCTTTCTATGAACAATTAGTTCTGTTCTCTGCATTAAGCTAGACGGGTTTATGAATATGTAATGCTTTAAAATGACTAATTTTCACCGTGCAGGACTCCAGCAGAGAATAAACACAAACTATCCATCACAGGTCATGAAAAAATTAATGAGAGCCAAGCAGACACACGTCCATTGGCCGCGTAGCTCTTCAGAGCTGGAGCCAAGGGGTGAGTACAAATTAGCCTGCTTTATATCAGGGGCAGAGCACTTGGTTTGGCTGGTTAGAGGCAAGTTTTCCCACCAGGTATACACCTTTGTGAAGTAGAGGAGCATCCATTTACAAGTGTCAAGACTTGCAATGATGGGTAAGAAACTCTCCCTTGCGTTTTACACGGAATAACTCTACTATAGCAAGATCTGCAAGAGGAATGATCGTTCAAAAAATAAATAAAAAATGGACATAATATGGAACATACTCCATGTGAATTTACACTGAGGTTTCTTGTAAAATTGTCTGGACCGGTAGGCTTTTATGAGCATAGTCCCCTCTCATGGCTCTCTGTATTTCCTTGTAATACAGACGAACCGCAGTAGACTTGGTCTCAGTCCACAGAGCGTAGCAGAGCCTGGCAGCGCTGTAATTTCCCCTCACTAAAAGCTCAACTGCCACCAGGGGACCTGTACAGAACATTACAGGTTAAGCCCTCGTTTTGTCTCCAGGTTGCAAGAAGAAAAAAAGGGATCAGAGGAAGGAAGAAAAGAAACAAACTTTCCTTTTGCCCTGACCTGTAGCCAGCCATATACCCATGGTGCACTGGACGGCCCAGAGGTGTCAAGAGTGTTTGGGTGTGTTTTCCTCCAAACGAAAGTGGTTATTGTGTCCAAGGTCTGCAGGGGACCAAAGGCTAATATTGTTTTATGTGAGAGTGAGTGGAAAGGGAGAGCCAGATTACGACTGCAGCCCAGGCTAGCTTGAGTTTAGGCCCCAGAGCTGAACAATACCAGACTATCACAGAGAACAGAGAGTAAAATGTCTGCGATAATGTTTGCCACAAAACAATGGTATTTGAAACAAGTACGATGGTATTACCTTGGTATTCTTTGAACAAACTTAAAATATGTTCCAAAATATCATATATATCAAATATCATCAGATAGATAGATAGATAGATTTTAGTTTTATAATTACAAAACACTAAAATAAACACTATTAATGACAGCCCCAAAACAATATAGAATTGAGAGAAAAACCCTGAATCGTGGACATTTAATACCAGTTGAAAAATGTAGATGTGCTTGTTGTAGAAAACCCCAGTTCCAGGTTCTCTCATAACATTCTCTTCTTTCTATCAAACAGAGAGCCTAGCACTTCTTAAATTAATCCTCCTCCTAATCTGGCTGATTCATGAGTCTGTGAAAATACAAGGTGCTTTAAATCTAGCTCCAGCCCTACCCCACGCCATGTAATGATAGCTGGATTATCTTGTAAGATGCGTGATGTATTGAGCTTTTTACTCATTTCTTTGGCCCTGTGTTTACAATCTGATAAATATGTATGTGAGTCGCTTGAGCAAATGAAGCCATAAAGCTCAGTCCCAGAGTATTTTACAAACACAAGCTTTCGTGCTGTCTGAGAATTAATTACTTTCACATTTCCACCAGTGTTTTTTCTATCGATCTTTGTCTTTTTATTTTACATCTGTTGTGCTGCAAATCAATGTTCTGAGCTAGATACCAAAAATAAATAAATAATCAGTTATTACATTAAAAGGCTCATTAATACTGCTTAATATTAATATTATTGCCTTCATATTGTCATGCTTTAAAACCGTGTAAGATGGCAGACTGATCTACAGTGATGTTTCACGGTTGAACAGCAGCTTTAGGATAAATGTATTGAGACACTGAATCAGTCTTGATTCGGTGCTCTAGATCTATTCTAGGTTATATTTCTAATTAAATAAAGGGGGCACATCATTTAATCCAGTAATATGAACTTTTCATCGTAATTATTTGCCTAACTCTTTTAATTAAACCCATTGGCACCAAACAGTTGAAGGGTTTAGAGGCAAGTTAATAAAGCAAGGTGAAAAGCAGTGAACTCTTTAACCTTCAACCACTGGCAGTCATTAGAAGAGGACGACTGCACTGGGTTACTCAACACTGCAGCTTATTCTGACCAAGATCGGCCCATTCGACTGGAAGAGACTGACTGAGTCACATGTCAAACTATCAGGTCTTTTTTAAGACGCTTGGTTGGGATTTTGCTGCTCAGTAAACATTTCTTTATGCTATCAATGTTCGAAACAACTGGGCAGCTTTATATTTCGTGGAAACGGTCAAACACTCTCATTCCAAAGTTTATGGCAAGACATGAAATAAATCATTTTTAATCAGTTTTTATGCTTTTATTCAGCAAGTACTCATTAAACTGATTAAAAATGTCACTAAAAGGCATTTACAGTATAATGTCCCAAACGGTTTACAATTCAAACTAATTATTTCTATTCAAGGAATCTTTAAAAATAAATTATCATAAATTAAAAAAAGATAATAAAAACCATTATAAACGACGAGCAGTATTAATTTATAATTATTGAGCAACATATCAGTATACTAGAATGATTTCTGAAGGACCATGTGACAGTCAAGGCTGGAGAAATTATGCTGAAAATTAGCTTGTAATAATGCTTCATAATTATAATGTTATGTTTTTGTTGTTTTCCCCAAGACTCTTAATTATTCCAAACTTGACTTGTAGTGTACTACACCTAGTGTATTCTCCTAAAACACAAGCACTCACACAACAGGTTCAAGGAGCCCTTCTCAAAAGAGCAGCGCGCCCCATGGCCCCGGGGTGCCCAGCAATACTCACGGTCAGCATTCCAGACGTGTCACTTCCTCTTTAAATCCACCAGCCTTCACCCATGATCAAGGCCAGCATCCCGAACCCCATGCATCGACACGACACGGGACGTTACTACACACATGCTCCCAGGCTCTTCCTCCAAACAAACCCAGCTCCAAATCTAACACACTCTGCGTCTAGAGCAGGCAGAGAAAGAAAAAATCAGGCTGAGAAAATATCAGTGCGTGATCCTGCTCTTGCCACGGATTAGCTGTTGTTTTGCACGTTCTACTTAAGCGAGGTGCACGAATTTGACCTCAATTATATTCTGTTCAATATTTGAGTCAGAGCGCTGAGATTGGGAGCCTCCAGTTACATCATCAAAGGTTAAACGGAAGACTAAAAGACTAAACTGCAAGATCTCACAAATAACTTGGATACACAAAGCAGTGGCAAAGTAAACATAATTAGCCTCCTTCTTTGTGCACACTTTTTGGTCCATCTGTTTACCCCATGTTGTTTTCAGTTTTTAAACACTTCAAAGCCATGATATTTACTTTCTCTGTCTCTTCACCCAAAAACCAGACTAAATACTGAATTATTTTTGTCAAACAATGTTTATTCTCATAGCTTCAAATGAACTACAAAGCAATTAGACACAAAGAGGTCTGCAAAGAGACATTTCATCTATGGCTGTGCTTGAGGAGCTTTGTAGTTATCCGTGCTACAAGTTTCTTATTTTTTTTTTCCACAGACAAAGCAACACTTATAAAAACTAATTAGCTATACTACAATTACACTGATCAGACACTATTTATTCTTCTCCAATCAGAGCAATAATTACTGAATGAAGAATAATAAGTGAGCATCTCATTTAGTGACAACAATAAACTATAAAGTCGCGATGAAACATAAGTAACAACGTTTTCTTTTGTAGTGTGAGGTACATCTGAGAGAAACAGAGTATCAGTAAGAAAAACGTGGGGTAGGACTCGGTTACAATGCTCAGTAAGCTGGCAATTTTCGCCGACATGAGCAAAAGTGACCATGGATGCTCTGCAGTGAATGGGTGCCGTCAGAATGAGAGTCCAAACAGCTGATAAAAGCATCACAAGTAATCCACTCCAGCGCATCAGTTAATGTCTTGAGAAGTGAAAAGCTGCACGTTTGTAAGTAACTAATCTATTATTAAAACTTGGTATCTATAATACTGCTTTCTCCAGTGAAAAAGACACCTCACCTGAATTACGAGAGAAATGTGCACAAATAAAGCGCTTATTTTCAAGCCAAGACTGTTCTAAACAAATACTGTATGCTTTTGATATAAGAGGACACTAGGAGATGGACTAGAGGAAACGTTATTATGTAAAACAGACTCATATTTTAACTGGAAATAAAGATTTGAAGTAAAAAAAAAAAACCTTAATAATAGAATCATTTTTTATAAATACACAGCTTTTCTCAAGACATTAATTGATGGACTGGAGTGGTGTGGATTACTTGTGGATTATTGTGATGTTTTTATCAGCTGTTTGGATATTCAATCTGACGGCACCCATTCACTGCAGAGGATTCACTGGCGAAAAAATGCTACAATGCTACATTTCTCCAAATCTAATGAAGAAACAAACTCATGGGCATCTTGGATGAGCTGAGGGTGCGTAATTGGTCAGCTAATTTTCATTTTTAGGTGAACTATTCCTTGAATGAACTGTCCAAACAGTGCTACAAATAAGAGGAAGTGTAGCCAAGCTAGTAGAATAGTTACTTTTACTAAGTTGCCCCTCTATGGTTTATTTAGTACTAGCGCCCAACATGACAGAAGCAGACCGCATTTACTAAACAACATCTGAAGACCGTGAAGTCTTAACACAGTCAGTTACCTAATTACAAAGACTTGTCTATCCGCTGCAATGTTAATATGCTTTTTACGCATTACAAGGTTGAGCTTTCCTCCCATCAGCCCTCGGTGGAGAGGAGGGCCAGCCCTAATTGGTTCCAGAGCTCACCCTAACAACACAACACGCCGTGGGTTAATTTTCATCTTGATTGTAAATACGGTTTCATGGAAACAATGAACACATGCTAACACGAAGCTAGGTAGGCAATTAACATGTTTACAAAGTACCTCATTACCATTTTGACACAAGGAGGAAAAAAGTGTGGCTAATGCTCTTAAATGGGAAAAAGTGGTTAAGTTATTCTGCTGGACATTAGACAGGCCTTGATCTGAAAAACAATCCCTCCCGGGGCTCTATTAAACCTCTCTCCCAGGATCATGAATCAAAGATCAGCAGAATCTTATAGACAATCAAGAAAATTAAGCATGGACCCAACCCCTAAAGCACTTTTTTTTTTTTTTTTTTTTTTACAGAAGACTGTCTGATCAATGAATGAAAAGCACACGAAGTCGACAGAACTGTACGAGCCAGCAGGGCTGTTTTTATTTGCTCTGCTGCACATCTGCTGTTTAATTCCTGTCTGTCTTTACTGTGGGCCCCATCGCACACCATAAAACCTCCACCCGCTCAACCCCATAAACACCACCAGTGTGCTTCTTATTCTAAAACATACTCATAATACAAACATTCAGCCTTCCTCAAACGTCTGCGCTTCTAAGAATCTGAACATACATGAGCTTATCTGAGAGTTCAGTTAGTCGTTATCAACAGCGCACCACAATGAGAGGTGAAGAACTGAGCCGGTGACCCTGAAAACAGTGGCCCTGCACTTCCCCCTGACCTCAAAACTAGCTTTGACCTTCAGATGAGGCTTGGACAACCCTGGACACCTCTGTCCACGGATAAGCCCGGAGGATCTGGGAAGCAGAGATGGATGGGTTCCCGGCCGAGGGGTTAAAGCAGACGAGAAGAAGCGCGTGCGAGGAGGAGAATGCTGATTCAGCGTGACTCTGCGCTTTTCTGCTGTGATTACTGAAAATGGGGAGATGAAGGCATTTACGGTGTGATTATTAAGCTTGTTCACACGAACACCGAGATCTGCAGAGCAACCTGACCTCCTCTATAAATAAACCATTGTTTCTCTCAGGACAATCAGCAATGTTTCAGCGCAGGAAATGACATTAGCAGACGGAGCGGTGTATCACAAGGGGCCGATGTCGCAACACTTATATATAAAAATATATAAAGGACTAAATAACTGCAGAGTGTCTGTAACCTATGCACTCATTAAAATTCATCTAAACATATTAAAGAAAAATATTTTGTTGCTCTGTCTCTATAGACAGATATCTTGAGCCAGAGAGAGAAATGATTTATTATTATGTAATGCAATATGTATATTAGTCACTAAACATATACAGTAGTTGTAAAAATACATTTTCTTAGTATTACTATTATTACTATAAAACTATTAGAAAAGAGGTCTAAAAATAAAGGATTATAAATGTGCATTCATTGTAGATAATGTAATTAAAAATACTATATTAGTATGCATTTGTCAAACACCTGGACTCATTTTGTGTGTTTTTGCCCCTGTGACCCAGTTTCTGTCTTCCGTGTTTGGTTTGATTAGTTCCCAGGTGTGTCTATTCTATTTCCCCATGTGTTCCATGTCCCGGTTAATTTAGTCATGCCATCCACCTGTGTTTTCCCAATTATCGTTTGTATAAAAGCCTTGCCCTTTCAGTTCTGTTTTGTCGGGTCTACTCGTTACTAGTTACTTGTCCACTTGTCACTTGTCACTTGTCACTTGTCACTTGTTACTTGTTACTTGCAACTTGCCACTTGCCACTTGCCACTTGCCACCAGTTATTTGCTACCTACCTTGCCTATGTTTGATTTAATAAAGCCTTGTTTCGTTTATCCTTCGGCTCCGTGTTCCTTCCAGCAGCGTAAGCCGTGACAGAAGACCCGACCCCAAAAAGTTAAAAACTGCGTGTTTTCCCTCCGTTTTGTTTTCCGTTTTTTCACAGTCTTTTTCTTTCCGCAGTGTGTAATGGATCCCCTCTATCGCCCCGAATACCTCCTCCTCCTGCTGGAGCAGGAGGGACTTTCTCTCGAGGACCATACTAGACGGTTTCTCTTCCTAGCTAATGCCACCAGCTACCCAGACCACGCGCTCTGCACCTTTTATCACGCCAGCCTGAACTCCAGGTGCAGAGCATTGTCGCCCGAAGATGGTCCTCGGGAGGATTTCGCCGCATTCATAGAGTGGAATCTGGTGAGAAATGGGTCACCTCTCACGGTCGGCCCAATGGAGGATCTCGCCAGGTCCACTCTGGACCCAGAGCCCAGCCTACAATCTCCCCACGGTACGAGGCATAAGCCCGAGCCCACCGATGACGGAGAGCCAGAGAGCAACCCGTCAGACCAGGTGCGAGAGCCGGCGACACTGCCCACCACGAGGGAGCAAAATGTGGAGCGCCAAATGGGTCAAAATTAGGGGGTTTCCAATTCACCTATGTCAGTTTCTCAGTTAAGCCCAGGACGGGCTCCTGATCCTCTGTTAAGCCCAGGAAGGGCTCCTGATCTTCCGTTAAGCCCAGGACGGGCTCCTGATCCTCCTTTAAGCCCAGGACGGGCTCCTGATCCTCCGTTAAGCCCAGGACGGGCTCCTGATCCTCCGTTAAGCCCAGGACGGGCTCCTGATCCTCCGTTAAGCCCAGGACGGGCTCCTGATTCCCCGTTAAGCCCAGGACGGGCTCCTGTTCCCCCGTTAAGCCCAGGACGGGCTCCTGTTCCCCCGTTAAGCCCAGGACGGGCTCCTGATCCTCTGTTAAGCCCAGGAAGGGCTCCTGATCTTCCGTTAAGCCCAGGACGGGCTCCTGATCCTCCTGTAAGCCCAGGACGGGCTCCTGATCCTCTGTTAAGCCCAGGAAGGGCTCCTGATTCCCCGTTAAGCCCAGGACGGGCTCCTGTTCCCCCGTTAAGCCCAGGACGGGCTCCTGATCCTCCTTTAAGCCCAGGACGGGCTCCTGATCCTCCGTTAAGCCCAGGACGGGCTCCTGATCCTCCGTTAAGCCCAGGACGGGCTCCTGATCTTCCGTTAAGCCCAGGACGGGCTCCTGAACCCCCGTTAAGCCCAGGAAGGGCTCCTGATCTTCCGTTAAGCCCAGGACGGGCTCCTGATCCTCCTTTAAGCCCAGGACGGGCTCCTGATCCCCCGTTAAGCCGAGGACGGGCTCCTGAACCCCCGTTAAGCCCAGGACGGGCTCCTGAACCCCCGTTAAGCCCAGGACAGGCTCCTGATCCTCCGTTAAGCCCAGGAAGGGCTCCAGCCCCAGAGCTTACTCCAATGCCTGCCCTCAGCCTACCATCATTGTGGTGCGAGCTCAGCGGGACCGCCATCCTCCAGCGACGCCTTGGTCGGCGTCTCCCTCACCTCCGCCTCCAGCCTCTGAGGCCTGGACTCCGCCTCGGCCCGTTGACCCGTCGGCTCCACCATGGCTCCTAGCTCCTTCCTCTCCGCCGTGGCCCGGCAGTCCACATGCTCTGCCTGGCTCCCTCGTCCCTCCGGCTCCGCCTTGGTCTGGCGTCGTCCATCCTATGCCTCGGGACTCCACTCCTCCGGCTTCGCCTCATCCCTCCGTCCCTCCGGCTCCGTCAGGCTCCTTCATCCCCTCGGCTACACCTCAGTCCTCGGTCACTCTGGCCTCACCGCGGCCTTCCGGATCCACATCGCCGCGTCAGTCACCAGAGCCATCAGTTCCGCCTAGGACCTCCGGCTCCTCCCCGTCACCCTGGCTCTTCGGCTCTCCGTCTCCGCCTCGGGCTCCTCCTCCACTTGCTCCGTTGCCGTGGGTCGAGTCCCTGGAGTCGGTGACCATTCCTCCTCCATGGCTCCTTCCACCGTCGGCCCCACCTTGGGCCGTTATGGCTGTGGCCTGGGTCCTGCTGGGTACCTCCTGCTTCAGATCCTTCCTGTCTCCTCCCTGGCTCCTCCCTCCGTCATCTCCTCCCTGGCTCCTTCCTCTGTTGTCCCTGTCTGCTGGCCCCCTCCTGGGAGGCTGTCCTCCACCGGAACCTCCTCCCAAGTTCCCACCCACGCCTCCCTTTGTTGTTTCTACGGTGCGAGGACGCACCTACCGGGAGGGGGCAGTACTGTCACACACCTGGACTCATTTTGTGTGTTTTTGCCCCTGTGACCCAGTTTCTGTCTTCCGTGTTCGGTTTGATTAGTTCCCAGGTGTGTCTATTCTATTTCCCCATGTGTTCCATGTCCCGGTTAATTTAGTCATGCCATCCACCTGTGTTTTCCCAATTATCGTTTGTATAAAAGCCTTGTCCTTTCAGTTCTGTTTTGTCGGGTCTACTCGTTACTAGTTACTTGTCCACTTGTCCATTTGTTACTTGTCACTTGTTACTTGTTACTTGCAACTTGCCACTTGCCACCAGTTATTTGCTACCTACCTTGCCTATGTTTGATTTAATAAAGCCTTGTTTCGTTTATCCTTCGGCTCCGTGTTCCTTCCAGCAGCGTAAGCCGTGACAGCATTAAACACTATATATTAAACAATACAATTGTTAATATATATTAAACAAATAAATACACACACGCTTATATCACCAACTATTACTACTACTATTAGTAAAGTTGCAAAAGTGAACAATTACGTATGTGCACGTATGTCTTCTATTTTTTATGATTTGTTATTGCTTTATCATATATATATATATATATATATATATTCAATCCATACAAAGATGGATATATCTGATACATCTATGAAGGTTGTATCAATAAATGACTCTTACAGCATTCTCAAGTTAATGCTAGATTTAAAACTAGATGTATAAAACATTTTTACTTATTTTATGTATTCAATTAATCAAATTATGAAGTGAGTTAGGGTGAAAGGATGAATTTACAAACAGCACTGAACACCTCTGAACTTGTTTAACAGATTTATCTCAAATAAATCCTTTATACCCAATTTTTTGATCCTACAGTTCTGCAGCATATTTGACCCATGCCTCAAGAATCCCCTATGGACTTTCTTGACAGGATCATTGTATTGCATGTGATACACTGCAGGATTTGACTCTTGATCAGCGTTAATTCTCTTCACTAATTCTTTCCTTACTCCTCTGCAAACCCGCACCGCTTTCCAATTGACCTCGGACGTAGATGCAATGACCCTTCATTCTGTAGAGTCCAAAACATACATCTTTATCAAAAAAAACCTCGGCGTGAGAGCATGGGAAGACACGGAGAGTACATTCATCATTTTAACGATTAATTTCCTTGTCCTGTCCTTCCCCGGATCTATTAATATCATTCCTGAGGTGTAAGTATGCATTTCCCGTCGATGAGATTTATTCTGATATCATACCTTCCATTACTCATCCCGCAGCACCTGCGATTTAGGACTCAAATCAAATTCAATATTTTTTAATCAGAATATGAAAATCTTAACTTGATCAAGCCATCTCCAGGTATTACTTTCCTCATTTCTCACAAGAAGAGTCGTGAGGGCTCATATTTGGAGGATTAAATTCAAATGTTTTGCAATAATTGTTAGAGAATGAAAAATTAAAAATCCCAGCAAGGTGTCAGTAAACATTAATCAGATGGTCCGGCTTTTTTGCAAGGTAATTTGCCTTAATATTTAAATGTTCTTTAATAACTCGGATTATTAAAGGATTCTGTGGATGTCTCTGTACTGTTTCTCCGCTGGTGGGTTGCGGTGCGCTTGTAAAATGCCTCCGAGCGGAGCTGCTACATTTATTAAAACACGCCGTGATTTGAAGCTGTCGGGGCTGAGGAATTATCTGCCGTCGAGAGGGGGCTTTGTTCAATTAGATATCGCCACTGCTTTAAAACACTTTAGATTCCCCTGTAATCCATTGGCATCCTGTAATTAATCAACTAATTCCAAGTCTCAGGATGGCTGTAATTACAGCACCTCGTAATAGCTTATTCTTTCTGCTCCAGCACCTACATTTCATTTGTTTATTTTCTCACACTCATAAATCTAGGGGAGTGTCAAGAGCGCCACAATATTAGTGCAATAATCAAAGTTAATTATCAGACGGCCCTCGTGCCCCCCTCCTGCTAATAATGGAGGCCATCAGAGAGATAGGTCTCGGCTTGGGCTGTGAGCACACAGCCACGGGCGAAAACCCTGCCACACGACTTCCAAGATGAGATGAATATTAATTAAGAATTAGACTGTAAAAGTGAGAAATTAAAAGAGGAGTTGAAAGCTAGGGGATCTTTAGGAGACTTTTGAGATTTTAAGTTTGCTTTTTGATTATAAAAGTCTTCTACAAGAGCAGCCCTTTTTTTTTACTTAAATTAAGGGTGTTTACCAGAAATTCTAGACAAAGAGCAGACAATTATGGCCAGAAACATATTTGACAGAAACACGGATATAAATGCTTGACCAACGCAATTCCATTAAACATACTTAACAAGCATGTTTAAGTTACTGCGCCGTTAACAAGTGGATGTGCTACTGTTAAGACCAGTTCAAACTAAAAACAATAATGACAATAAAGATGACTAAATCTTTTAATTTTTATATATATTTTATATTTTTATCGGTTGTCATTGTTCTTATAACTCATCAACTGGGGGAAAAATCATCTGAGAGTGAATCCAATGATACTGTTCTTCTGTGTTGTTATTGTTATAGTTGTAGTGGAGACTTTCCTATTCTTGAATGATTGAAATGATTATTAAAGCGTTATCCCTTTTATACTAAATCAAGTCCCAATTTAAGTGGTGAAAATAGATAGAAACTTCAATACCTTCAGTAATGATAATAAAATAAAACCGGACCCAGGACAAGACCTTGTGGCACCTCTATGACAGGAAACAAAAACACCTATTGTAACGACATTTACACGGTTTAAAATAGTTTTATAAATCTGTATTTTTTTCCTAGAAAAAAAATCTAAATATCCTTAAATTTATTTGAAAAGCAAAACCTTGTAAGATATGACTTTGTCTCAGAAAAAAATCTTGATTTAAGTTTAGTTTTCACATTAGCAAATAATAATTAACTTGTTTCAAGCATGCACCTTACCAAAAGTTTTTTTTTTCCTATGTGGATTTTCCTATCTGACAGAATTAGAATTGTTATTAAAACTTAACAGTTATCATTATAGTTACTATCTTTGTGATGAAGAGTCCTTATGAAGTACAAACAATTAAATGGAAATATTTATCAGCTAACAACAAATATGCTAGGATTTTGTTGTTCTATTAGGACTATGGTTGGGCTGATAGATGATGCCATTTTCCATCGCCGATGGCTCATAGACATCATGATGTTGAGACATCATGAGAAAGCCAAGAGTGTGCAAAGCAGTAATCAAAGCAAAAGGTGGCTACTTTGAAGAACCTAGAATATGACATATTTTCAGTTGTTTCACACTTTTTTGTTATGTATATAATTCCATATATAATTCCACATGTGTTAATTCATAGTTTTGATGCCTTCAGTGTGAATCTACAATTTTCATAGTCATGAAAATAAAGAAAACTCTTTGAATGAGGAGGTGTGTCCAAACTTTTGGTCTGTACTGTATATATATATATAGGTGCTGGTCATATAATTAGAATATCAACAAAAAGTTAATTTATTTCACTAATTCCATTCAAAAAGTTAAACTTGTGTATTATATTCTTTCATTACACACAGACTGATATATTTCAAATGTTTATTTCTTTTAATTTTGATGATTATAACTGACAACTAAGGAAAATCCCAAATTGAGTATCTCAGAGAATTAGAATATTGTCAAAAGGTTCAATATTAGCCGTGTTTGCACTATCGAGCTTAAACCGGGCGTGCTAGTGCGTGCCAGGGCCAGTCGCGTTTCCACTGTCACTTCCGGGGCTTGATCGTGCCTCGTCGGGGCTTACTCGATCCGATGTGGATTATAATCACCATACAAGGCAGAAATATTTATAAGTGATGTAAGAGACTATGCACGCTAAACATTAACGTTACCATAGTAAACATGGTAAATGCAACCAGGAGAAATCAGACGTCAGCTTCTTATTCTCTATCACAATCGTGTATTTATTTAGTAACTTATATTATCTGTCATAAGTCTCGTCTCGAGAGTTATAGCTCCACGTTAGCCTTTCATAAAAATATAATAATGTTTTATGTTCGGGAGCTTTTATAAAAATAGAGATATCATTCATTCTTAATGTGATGTACTGTGGCTACAAATAATAAGAAACAGACTCGACTGAATAAGCAGGCTATTTTCATAAGCGTTCAAAATAATAAATAAATAAAATAGAAATAAATTTATTTCTGTGTGATTAATTTTGAGTCCTGATAAATTAATGAATTATGATCAATGTATCACTTATTCTATTGTAAAACATTGATGCTTTTGAATTTGAATATTTCACAAAGCATCCAAACAAACGGGCGCTTTTATCATGTTCGTTTTGTGATCGCACATGTTCCAGTGACTTATTTCTTAGTTTTCTGCTAACTTCTCTTTGTTGATGAAATGATGAGGTTGCGTGACGCTGTTCCTAAAAGGCGTGTAAAGGGCGTGTTTTAGTGACGCGCAGTGTACTTCAGGCCCTGACTGTGGAAACCCTGCGCCAGACTTTTCAAGGGCCCTCTCTTCCTTTGGGGCCCTGGTAACCAGTACTGGTTTTACCCCAGTCCGATGCCCCTGCAAGGAGGGCAAGACACAAAAGGTCACTGCAAAAGAGGCTGGCTGTTCACAGAGCTCTGTGTCCAAGTACATTAATAGAGAGGCGAAGGGAAGGAAAAGAAAAAAGTGTACAAGCAATAGGGATAACAGCACCCTGGAGAGGATTGTGAAACAAAACCCATTCAAAAATGTGTGGGAGATTCACAAAGAGTGGACTGCAGCTGGAGTCAGTGCTTCAAGAACCACTACACACAGACGTATGCAAGACATGGGTTTCAGCTGTCGCATTCCTTGTGTCAAGCCACTCTTGAACAACAGACAGTATCAGAAGCGTCTCGCTTTAAAAAGGACTGGACTGCTGCTGAATAGTCCAAAGTTATGTTCTCTGATGAAAGTAAATGAAAGTAAATTTAGCATTTCCTTTGGATATCAGGGTCCCAGAGTCTGGAGGAAGAGAGGAGAGGCACACAATCCACGTTGCTTGAGGTCCAGTGTAAAGTTTCCACTGTCAGTGATGGTTTGGGGAGCCATGTCATCTGCTGGTGTTGGTCCACTGTGTTTTCTGAGGTCTAAGGTCAATGCCAGGAAGTTTTAGAGCACTTCATGTTTCCTGCTGCTGACCAACTTTATGGAGATGCAGATTTCATTTTCCAACAGGACTTGGCACCTGCACACAGAGCCAAAGCTACCAGTACCTGGTTTAAGGACCATGGTATCCCTGTTCTTAATAGGGGTGTGCACGGATAGTCGAACATTTGAATATTAGTTCTGCTCTAATTATTCGATAAATAAAAATTATATTCGAATTTCGCTATATTTTTGCTTGCCATAAAAAAAAAATCACAATAAAACCTAATTCGGTCACTTTCTGTGATTCTCCACGGCATATTTGAAGATGTACGCAAGCAAAAAATAATTCATGAATGAATAAGAACTGCGGTCTTCTACAGTACTTCAAATATGCCGTGGAGAATCACAGAAAGTGACCGAATTCAAGAACATTGTTGCGGCATCTCTCAAGCAATGAATAAACACCGTTAACTTGGAGAATGCAGTGAAAACTCCTCTTCTCGCGTCCGCCCTAGACCCTCGGCAAAAACATATCAGGTTTCTCGATGAAAACATGAGAGAAAAAAAAAACTTTTTGAACATTATCAGAACATTTTCCTTGATGCGAGTGGTGCGGATGCAGTCGCCACGATGAAGAGGATGCAATGCCCACTCATCGGAGAAGGCTGAGCCAGTTCTTCAGCGATGATTACAGAGAGTCCAGCCGAGACGAGTGGGAACAGTTCTTGCTGGAGCCATGTATTCCACCAGATGAGGATCCCATTCAGTGGTGAAACGAAAACATGAAGCGCTTCAACAAACTTATTCGCTTAGCACACCGTTTTTTGTGAGTCCCGACACCATCTGTGCCGTCAGAGCGCGTTTTCTCCGAGGCCGGCCTTATTGTTAACAGACTAAGAAGCCGACTTTCCCCCAATCATGTTTACATGCCCGTATTTCTTAACAACAACATATAAAACAATAGAAAAAAAAGCAACAGTTTCAAAGTTTCAAAGTTAAGTGTAGGCTACGTTCTGTACAATAGCCTAATTCCTGCAGGCTGCTTTAAGTTTTTTCTTTGTTTTTTTTTTGTTGTTTTGTTTTTTTTGCTTTTAATCTGTACTTTTGTTTGTTTGCACGCATTGTTAAAGGTTTTCAGCTACAAAACATGATGTGTAATGTTCAACCTTATTGTGTGTAAGCTTGTTCAATAATGACGGAAACAATAAATGTTGCTGAAAAATAACGTCTGTCTCATTAAACTTAATTTAAATAAACGAATATTCGTTTTTTGTAAGCTCAAACATTCGAATGTGATATTTGCGGAAAACGCCCATCCCTAGTTCTTAATTGGCCAACAAACACGCCTGACCTTAACCTTAGGTATTGTGGAGAGGAAGATGTGGTATGCCAGACCCAAGAATGCAGAAGAGCTGAAGGCCACTATCAGAGCAACCTGGGCTCTCATAACACCTGAGCAGTGCCACAGACTGATCGACTCCATGCCACGCCACATTGCTGCTGTAATTCAGGCAAAAGTAGCCCCAACTGAGTACTTGAGTGCTGTACATGCTCATACTTTTCACGTTCATACTTTTCAGTTGGCCAAGATTTCTAAAAATCCTTTCTTTGTATTGGTTTTAAAGCGTTAGTTCACCCAAAAATCAAAATTATGTCATTAATAACTCACCCTCATGTCGTTCCAAACCCGTAAGACCTCCGTTTATCTTCTGAACACAGTTTGGTCCAAAAATAAAAAACATTACAACTTTATTTTTTAGGTGACAGAATAAACGCGTTTTATTTATTTTATTATTAATAAATATATACTTTTTTTTTTTTTCATTTTAACATTTCAATCATACTGTCATGTGTATATGTCTCATCTTTTCTTTACTTTATCGGAATTTTAATCCATCTTGTAGATGACCTGGGAACAAAGGCTCCCATTCAGGTGACTACCTGTGTGGAATGCAATGAGTTGCTACCTATGAAGAACATTTCAGTTCATACCAGCTGAGGTTACATGTCAGTTAGGATGCTGCAATAGACAGCAGTGAGACAGCTCACTAGGATTTAGAAGAGCGCTAATGACCTAAAGCTCCACCTAATCGTGTGACTCATGAGAAGGCAGAGATGTCAGCTACACAAAACGTGATTTATGAAATGTAAAGGTCACACGGGATGACGTCCATCTGCAGAAGGAGTCAGTGTGTGCGTGTTCTTACTCACCCATTCTTCCATGATCAGACTCACTGCTTTACTGGCACGACTTTGGTTTCGGCACGCTAAGATCACATGAGCACCATGAAGAGCGAAAGATCGGGCAGTCTCAAAACCTGCAGATAGGGTGTGGGTGGATAGACAAAGGGATGGTGGAAGACAGAAATAAAACGATTAAGATAAGTCACGATAAGTTTACTGTGCTCTTGCAGAGATCTTCCGGAGCTCCTTCCATGTACAACAGTGAGCACAAGATATATTAAATGGATTACTGCATTTAAAATATGGTTAAGAATGTATATATTCACTACAGGAGGACTTTGTTCACCCCCCGAAGCTGTGTGAGACACTTTTTATTAAGGATGTTTTTTTTTTTTATTCTTTTGGACTGATGCACTGCAACAGCTTGAAAGATCAAAGACCATTTTTAATATAACTCTGACTAGATTCATCTGAATTTAGAAAGTCATAGGATGACTTGAGGGTGAGTAATTTATGGGCTAATCATTTTTGGGTGAACAAACCCTTTAATTTACTTTAGAAATAAAATTGCACAAGATATTGTTTTTTTTTTTGGCTTGTACAGGAAAACAGAGGGTGGGGGGGCACGGATTAAGAAAAAGTAACAAAAATAACAAAGAATAAATCATTAAAGGGGGAATAAAGTCTTTTATACATCAACTTCCTCACAAAACCCATGATCTTTAAGCACTTCAAAGCTAATGTGATAAGACGCTCCATCACAGAGCGTAAAGATATTTTGGCCTCATTTAGAAATTGCTCTGATGGTTGCCTCATATCAGTTTCTCAAATTAATTTTCGAAATAGCCACTCTAAATGGGTCAGTCAAACCCAAAAGGTAGAAACAATGATCTAAATATATACGGTACGGGAAGGCAGAAACACAAAACATTTGCTTCTCCCAAAAAGGTTATATTTGGGGGGACTTGGGGTATTGTTTTGGCTGGTTTTGCTGACCTGCCTTTTTGCATTGTGCCTTTGATTACACCAAGTGTGTTTAAAGTTTCTCTTAAGCTGGCATCAGCACTTTATTACCCGGAGTGGGCATCAGTCATAAAGGTACACGTGTCTTAGAATAGATCCCGCGCGGAAAAGCCTCAAGTTCATAACAATGGCTCAAGCTTGCAGACCTGACATTAATAATCAAGTTATAAAAATCAGAGGGAATTTCAGATGGGGCGAATGGTCTATTTTGCCATCATACGAAGGACAAAGGAGGTCAAACCTCTAAATTGATAGTGTCCCACGACACCAGGGTGAAGGATACAGCAGTCAAGTAGGCAATACTTTTGAGCTTTGTGGGTTTTTTTAACCCATAATCCTCAGATACATGTTTGTATTTCTGCCAGCCATATCTGCTCATTAAAACCAGAGTTTAATTACAGCAAACTGTCTGAAAACGCTAACAGATACGCGCTCTCTTTGCGTGCTACTTTTGTCGTAATCGTAAACCAGACACAAAGACAGAAATAATTTGGCCTTTGCCCTTTTCCCTTGACAAGCGGGAGCTCAAACGTTGGTCTAAGTGTGGCAGCAGCTAGCAGGTGAACTAAATGTGCTGCGTCGCCGCATGGCTGTTTTACTGGCTGGCCTGCCTGCTCTCTCTGACTGTGAAATAACCCTTGGCCATTCTGCTTGTAAAACATATTACACTGTCATGGCTCAGAAAAGACCTGACAGGCCAACACGGCTCAAACAGAGAGGCATGACTCCATCGCTCTGTGAACTCTCTCCAATGCTGGGAATTATGGGTATCAGTGGATATGAAAGTTGGCAGCTGTCACTGATTGTGAGTGACAGCTGCATGCATGTCAGAGGTTTTTTCCTCTTAAGTTCACTCATGATGGGAGACCTGCACCATTCATTCCCAAAGACCAAAACAGATCCTGCAATCTTTTTAGTTTTATGCACAGGAATGGAGCGTGAACCTCACAAAACCTGAACATTGCCGGCTTATATTTCACCCCTAAATTAAAATAAAGAAATAAGATAAGATTTGCATAAATCAACAGAGCCTATTTTAAGGCCATTATTAGAAAAAAAATTAAGTATCTAAAGTAATTTTTCATGCATCACTGTAAATATTACTAGGTTGATTGATTTATTTAGAGGAGGCATAAAATGCTTCAACATATTTTTAGTGACTGGCTTTGTCTAAATAAATAAATGCATATTACTATAGTTCTGTGATTAATGACTTGAAATATTAATATATTGTGACTAATGTCTTTAATGCTTTTTTGTTTTATGTGTGTAGTGTAAGTATGTGTGTATATGAATGCAGGTATTTTTATTACTGTTTTATTATATATTTGTTCATTGCAAAACCTTAAAAATCGTATTTAGCAAGACAAAGCAACTCATGGTAACTGAAAAAGCAAATGCTACTCCGGATGAATAAATTAATTAATAAATACACGATGTAATGACAATATGACAAGAATAATTAAAAAGTAGAAAATAAATGCATAAAAAAATGCAAGATTTACAGTAATAAGAAAGGTGCAAATGGGCTCTGAAAACACACTGAAAAATCTCTTAATGGTACAACAATTATACTTTTTTAAGACTAAATAGAGTATAAATATATAGTGCATAAAATTTGATTTCCTTCTGATTTTGAAGTGGAATGTGACCCAGGTGTGTGTTCATGAGATTTTCCCTGGACTGAAAAAGAGAAAGAGGGAATGGTATTGGAAATGCACTTCATATGAGTTTTCCAACACACACACATATGTAAAAACCCTTGATTGATAGTCTGGCCTTCCTCTTCTATGCAAACTAACCGAGTTTGACAGTGTGCTGGCGTGATTCCGAGTCACAGACAGTCGGGACGATAGCGTGGATTAAAATGAACTTTAATTAAATTATGTTTTAATCTGATTTTCATTAAAAGGTAACTAGGAGGCCTAATTGTGAGGAGAGAGCTAAGGAGTATTACCCATTAAAACTCAAAATTGGAGTAGGATAAGGACTCCTCTCTGACAAACCAAGCATGGAATTCAATTTTATGACACTTTATTAGGAGTAATGGAGAACGCGGTGTGTATCTGCACAAGGGGCTTCCTTCGAGAAACAGACACCAAAATACAAACAAGAGATGTGAGAATTTAAATGCCTTTCCTGCCAGCAAACCACCAAACAAAATACAGATTTACTAGCAAATCCATAATATGACAATTAAGCACCGCGCTTTCATTGTCGCATTAGCGTTGATCAAAAGAGCAGCTCGCAGTCACCTTGTAAAAATCGTGGCGGTTGTTCAGCCTGAAGTGTGAATTAATCAACACTGTTGTTTTTTGTAATGGAGAACAAATTAGAACATGTTTAACGACAACAGCGACCCGCCATGTATTATTTATGGAAAAGAAGAGGGGCTTGACATTAATTTGGACGTAATGACTCTGCTTGTTCGTCAAAGAGAGGCGGTGAGACCCTGCACACGTTGGGGGAGAATCCAGCTAAATTAGCATGACACTTCATTGAAAAAGAAATAAAATAGCTGTCAGTCAGTAATATGATTGAATTTTACTGATGTTTGCTTACACAAGCATAATACTGCTCATGCTGAGGGTCATCGATCTGAACAAACCCTCTAACCTTAAAGATCGTGCTTTGGTATATAACGCATTGTGTGGATGCTGTGAAGACGGGATGTTCCAGAGGTGACCTCTGGGTCAGTTGATGGTTTTATTGTTTTGCTAAGTTCTTCTGCGGGTCACTTCCTGGTCTCTAGTGGGCATGTGCATTTTAGAACGAAATATGGGGCAATAATCCAAGATAAACACAAAGAGCGGACAGATTAACACTCTAATTCGACGACATGATTCTAGTTGATGTTCACTCGGACTCATGTCTTCCATTGTTATTTTAAAAGGTTTTTTTTCTGCTTTATTAGACAGATTTACAATGCAGAATGCACATCAAATTGTTTTGAACAGGAAAAAAAAAAAGAGAGAAAAAATGGGATTTGTAAATGTTGCAGGCCAGAAATGAACCTGAATCATCCACAAGAGCACCACAGCTCAAATTTGGCCAACCACTGCACCATTGCTCTGTCCTGCACTAGATTATAATATATAAAATATAGTATCCCCTCACTATTTAACATTGCAATATATGGCTATATAAATATACCAAAATATAATTACATAATGGATTATATTTTTATATAATAACAACAACACCACCACATTTTTTTTAAGTGTGCATTTGTTAATCTGGCTTACTCTGTGATAATAGACAGATTTATGGTGAAGAACAGTCACAAAATTGCTGTGGAAAGAGAGAAAAAAGATGGAGAGAGTGTTTGAGTGTTTAAAAGTTTATCTGACCAATGAGAGCACAAGAAAATGTTGGAAAGAGTAGCTATGCCTCATTCTGAAGGCTGCGCCCTCTAGAGGTCACATTTGTGTGGAATATTTCTATGGAATGGAATTGGGAAATTCTGCAGGCTGGACTCGAACCTGAATCATCCACATGAGCACAACAGCTCAAATTTTCAGGAACACGTGCACCAAATACTGCTTTGTCCTGCCCTAGATCCTAATGGATCAGAGAACACTGAAAGACATGGCCTGGCAGGAAATGCACATATTTGTGGATATATTGCGCAATGGTGCCAAATAAAAAGGGTGACCAAAGTTTGAATTAAGCTGATGTTATGTCCCAATACCACTTCTTGAAGACGCTTTTGGAGCCATCGAATTATTGCTTGGCTTGATTTGACTTATCCAACTTCTGGCTCAGCAAATGTGTGAATTTGGGGTGGGGCTACCAGTTTATCAGACCAATGGCATACCTTATGACCATATATGGTCATGAGGCATCTCAGGGGGCGGGGCTAGAGACAGCAGGTGAGGTGAAACATATATTTTGGTGTTAAAACTAGAAGACTGCTGCTCCCATCAGTGTACAGGGAGCCTTAATTTCCACCATTAATAACCCCCCATCTTCATTTGGGATTGGGGGAGACGTTGTCACGGCCCAAAGTGAAATGTATGGTTTGTAATTACAGGAGTCTGAGGAGCAGGGTTCCACCTGACCAGCCCCACGCCGTTCTATTACCCCCGCTGCTTTTACCCCCGGCTGCCCTCTGCCGCCTTTCCCTCACGTACTTCGTCTTTGACCCCCAAGTGGCCTCAGCTAAATCCCAACATCATTTTTCATCGGGCCGCAGGTTTTCAATGGTCACGGCGTCCCCACGGCATCCCCCTCACACCAGCCTCCCGGCCCGGCCCCGATAGCCAAGCGGGAGCACCGTTAGTCCATCACTGCCATTGTTAAAGAGAGAGCAAAGAGTCGTCATGCAACTTTAATATCGCCGCTCTTGGACAAATAGTAAAATCGAAGAGATCCATAAACCACTTGAGTTCACATTCAGGCCTTCCTAACCATTTTAAAAAGCCTCCCTCCTTTAAAAGCCAGTAAAAGGCCTTAAACATATATATATATATATATATATATATATATGCATTCTGGCCGCTCAGCCGAGTGGTATTGAGATCGTAATCATTATCGAACATTTTATCCCCAGTTGTAATTTTCTTGCATGTTACATCAGTTTTTTCCATGCTTTGTGAATTTCATCCAAGGTTAATAATGCTCAATAATTTGACTAACCAACCATACCTGGTGTTCATTACAGAGCCGATAAACAGATTCATCAAAAACGGACATGAAATGCACATTAAAAGCCTCAGATTCTATTTCCTCTGACACTCAATATCAATAACAGGCTCCACAGGCACACAGAAGATTACAGAGCGACTAAAATAAAAGAAAGATCCTGAAGTTTTTGTCTTGTTTTGTACTTGCCTAATTGTGGGAAAAGTTTCAAACGTATAATTAATGTCCCAGATTGTGTTGTAAACATTACTTTTTATAGTAGATCATGTTCCATTAATATATTTTGTACATTTTGTATTAAAAATATATAAAAACGTAATTTTTTTGAAAAGTAACGTGCATTGCTAAGAACTTAATTTGAACAACTTTAAAGTCGATTTTCTCAATGTTTGAATTTTATTTTATTTTTTTACCCTCAGATTCCATATTTTCAAATACAACCCGAATTCCGGAAAAGTTGGGACGTTTTTTAAATTTTAATAAAATGAAAACTAAAAGACTTTCAAATCACATGAGCCAATATTTTATTCACAATAGAACATAGATAACGTAGCAAATGTTTAAACTGAGAAATTTTACAATTTTATGCACAAAATGAGCTCATTTCAATTTTGATTTCTGCTACAGGTCTCAAAATAGTTGGGACGGGGCATGTTTACCATGGTGTAGCATCTCCTTTTCTTTTCAAAACAGTTTGAAGACGTCTGGGCATTGAGGCTATGAGTTGCTGGAGTTTTGCTGTTTGAATTTGGTCCCATTCTTGCCTTATATAGATTTCCAGCTGCTGAAGAGTTCGTGGTCGTCTTTGACGTATTTTTCGTTTAATGATGCGCCAAATGTTCTCTATAGGTGAAAGATCTGGACTGCAGGCAGGCCAGGTTAGCACCCGGACTCTTCTACGACAAAGCCATGCTGTTGTTATAGCTGCAGTATGTGGTTTTGCATTGTCCCGCTGAAATAAACAAGGCCTTCCCTGAAATAGACGTTGTTTGGAGGGAAGCATATGTTGCTCTAAAACCTTCATATACCTTTCAGCATTCACAGAGCCTTCCAAAACATGCAAGCTGCCCATACCGTATGCACTTATGCACCCCCATACCATCAGAGATGCTGGCTTTTGAACTGAACGCTGATAACATGCTGGAAGGTCTCCCTCCTCTTTAGCCCGGAGGACACGGCGTCCGTGATTTCCAACAAGAATGTCAAATTTGGACTCGTCTGACCATAAAACACTATTCCACTTTGAAATAGTCCATTTTAAATGAGCCTTGGCCCACAGGCCACGACGGCGCTTCTGGACCATGTTCACATATGGCTTCCTTTTTGAATGATAGAGCTTTAGTTGGCATCTGCTGATGGCACGGCGGATTGTGTTTACCGACAGTGGTTTCTGAAAGTATTCCTGGGCCCATTTAGTAATGTCATTGACACAATCATGCCCGATGAGTGATGCAGTGTCGTCTGAGAGCCCGAAGACCACGGGCATCCAATAAAGGTCTCCGGCCTTGTCCCTTACGCACAGAGATTTCTCCAGTTTCTCTGAATCTTTTGATGATGTTATGCACTGTAGATGATCAGATTTGCAAAGCCTTTGCAATTTGACGTTGAGGAACATTGTTTTTAAAGTTTTCCACAATTTTTTTACGCAGTCTTTCACAGATTGGAGAGCTTCTGCCCATCTTTACTTCTGAGAGACTCTGCTTCTCTAAGACAAAGCTTTTATAGCTAATCATGTTACAGACCTGATATCAATTAACTTAATTAATCACTAGATGTTCTCCCAGCTGAATCTTTTCAAAACTGCTTGCTTTTTTAGCCATTTGTTGCCCCCGTGCCAACTTTTTTGAGACCTGTAGCAGGCATTAAATTTTAAATGAGCTAATTAAGTGGATAAAAGTGTAAAATTTCTCAGTTTAAACATTTGCTACGTTATCTATGTTCTATTGTGAATAAAATATTGGCTCATATGATTTGAAATTCCTTTAGTTTTCATTTTATTAAAATGTAAAAAACGTCCCAACTTTTCCAGAATTCGGGTTGTAGTTATATCTCAGCCAAATATTGTCCTATCCTAACATTATTATTTATAATTACGGTATTTATTTATTCAGCTTTCAGATTATGTATAAACCTCAAATTACAAAAAAAAAATAAAAATCTACTTTTATGACTGGTTTTGTAGTCCAGCGTCACATATTTTAATACATTATGTATAGCTTTCATGTTAAACGTTAAGTTACGTAGAGTTTTTAGACCAATGATATTTCACAGAGGGCGAGGCTACACTATATACTTTATTACAAAAATACCCAAGTAAGTCAAAATTACTGTTCATTTAATGCACAAGGACGGCTGTGCTTACTATAGAGGTCTGAATCAATTTAGTTACAGTTATCCTGAACAAATTTGCCTCAATCTACCAGCTCACCACAAACCGTCTACTTCACGCTTTATCTGAAGAAGGAAAGCCACAGAATTTCTTCACTTTCTACCTTTAGCCGAGAGAGAGAGAGACCCAGCGACACGACCCTGGTGAGAGGCCGCAGAAACACAGTCGCACAGCCATCAAAATTCAATTAAACTAGAAATACATAGCGAGCATGACATTTATCAAGGCACATAAAACAGAAGATTTCCCGTCAGTACGGCTTGTTATTCATCCCCTGTGCCACCTTATGAACTCCATTTCCTGTTCTGACACCGAGCTTTCTGCAAAACAAAACAAGGATATGAGTTTCACGGCCAGTTCTTGCAGGGGACTAATTGTGTCTTGGTTTAGACTGTTTTTTTTAACCCACGTTACATTTCTACATAATATAATGCTGAGAATAGCATTAATTAGGAAAATCAGAAACTACTTGATTAGATTAGAAACATCATGAAAATGCCCTTGCTTCCTTCCTTGCTGTTAAAATGCTTTGAAGTTTTATTAAAATAAAATTTATTAGATTATTATTATTAGTATTATTATCTTCCAAACAACCAGTCTTATTTTAGTATTATTTATGTATTAAGTTAGTTTGTTTTAAATTACCTTTTATTTTGATTTTCTTTTAAATCTCATTATTTTATTATTTATTTATTTTTATTTCTATGAGCCTTTTTTCAGTTTAGTTTTGTACTTCAACTTACTCATTTCAGCTAAGTCGGATGCCATTTTCATGTAAAAGCTTTTCATGTAGCATTTATATTTTATTTTATTTTATTTCGGCTTTATTTCAATGACGGATCAAAAACCATTTTTATTTTATTTTTTATTTTATTATTATTTGAGTTGAGAGGGGATGGTTTATTGTTAACATTGCTCAGTTTTTGTCGCAAACTTGTGAATTAAACACAATTAAACACAACATCTGAACAATAATAGATGACATTACTCAAAGAAAGGATTAAGGTTTTTAAACACACATAAAAAAAATAAACAGACCGGGTTTAAATGTTTTTTTTTATCTTTTAGGTTTAAAGGCATAACTGTGACTTCAGTTCAAACAAAACTGATGAAATAATGTTGTTTTCTTTCCAAACAGGTTTCTCTGAACATCTCCCTCCATCTGCCATTGGTTAAAAAAACAGTTAACCCCAGCCTAAACTCATGCTATGGGTTAAAGATGTTTTGCTGTGTCTGGCTGGACACGAATCTAAAACAAACCAACATTCTGAAAGCCATAGTGTTTTCACTTCTCAGAGAAAAAGTTTAACGTAGGAGAAAATATTTAAATAAATAAAAAAATACAAACTAGACCTTTAAATATTTTCTCTTTCTAGCTTGAATTCTCACTGTATCAAGGGGTAGAGCACAAAAAAGTGCCTCTAGTGAATAACAGTGACTGCACTGGTTTACCTGCCTCATGCATAAGAACCGGTGAACTGAAAATAGGAACAGAATAAATATAGAAGTCCGTAAATGTACACATGCATCCACGTCTGCGGCGCTGTGACTCAGAAAGACAAACAGAGGCCCGTTAGAGCACAGTGACCGCCACAGAGCATTCATCACCATCACAGACCGGCAGCCGAGAGGCGACTCCAGCACTACACCTGCTCAACAAAAATAACCATGTGCTACACACTCAACTGAAAACAACACTGACTCCAGCGCACGTCAAAACACAAACCGGTCTGACCAGGTACATCAGGATGGAGAAAAAGTGGATCCAAAATAAATTACTGATGATTTATTTGTAACTTCATGGAAGAATGTAATGGTCCTTACTGAGAAAAATAACAGAACTTGGGATAATGTAGAAGGACTATGTAAAATGCTTAGGTACGAAATTTTGCAAAGATTTTATGCAGATTTCCATGCTGTAAAAATATTAAATATATGTAAAAAGTGTGATGCATTGGTTAACATGTAGTAAGTGATGCTGCCTTACAAAAAGCAAGAGAAACAAATTGCGAACAAGAGCTTGAACAAGGAGTTGTAAAGCATATTCTGAAAAAAAGGGCATGATCTTCTTAATGTTGAATAATGCTAATTTGCAGGACCGGCATTTATAGCAATGTGGTCTGAGAAAGTCAGTTGATCATCAATCACAACTCTGTTTTTGAAGGAGTTATGGTCGATGAGCCTAACTGGATGTTGAACTTTTTATAAAGTGAAGGGTTTGCTGGAACCACAAGCTGAGCTGGTCCTTCATCCAACAAGAAATGTCTGTTAGACGAGCTGAGATGCGAGTAGCTACCGTCGGTTCATCAGGATGGAATGAGAGGTAGAGTTGAGTGTCATCAGCATAGCAGTGGTATGAAAAGCCATGTTTCTGAATGATAGAACCTAATGATGTCATGTAGACAGAGAAGAGAAGTGGTCCAAGAACTGAGCCCTGAGGCACCCCAATAGTTAGATGTTGTGACTTGGACACCTCACCTCTCCAAGATAATTTGAAGGACCTATCTGATAGGTAAGACTCAAACCATTGAAGTGTGGTTCCTGAGATGCCTTTTGCCAGTAGGGTTGACAGGAGGATCTGGTGGTTAACCATTTCAAAAGCAGCGGATAGATCCAGCAAGGCAAGTATTGAAGATTTGGATTCCGGTTTCAACAACTGAGAGCAAGGCAGTCTCGGTCGAATGTCCACTTCTGAAGCAGGATTGGTTGCTGTCCAAGTGGCTGTTCTGTGTGAGAAAGGCAGAGACTTGGTTGAACACTCGTTCAAGTGTTTTTGCAATGAAAGGAAGAAGGGAAACTAAAAGAGATGGGCTGAGGTTGGGTTTCTTAAGTAGTGGAATTATACGAGCTTGTCTTAATGATGAGCGAAAAACACCAGTGTGAAGGGATGTGTTAATAATGTGATGTGAGTGCAGGTACAATGGCAGGAGAAATGTCTTGAAGGAGATTAGATGGAATAGGATCAAGCGGACAAGTAGTAGGATGATTGGAAAGGATGACTTTAGAGACTTCTGCCTCAGAGAGTGGAGAGAAGGATGTGAATGAGTGTATGTTTGTTGTACGAGTGAATGTGTGTGTATGTGTGTGTGTGTGTGTGTGTGTGTGTGTGTGATATATATATATATATACAGGCGCGTCGTTAGATATGGGCATCCGGGGCTTCAGCCCCGGATGTTTTTTTTATAGCCCCGGATCTCAAAAAATTTAATTTATTGATAATTATTATTATTTTTTTAATAATTTGTATTTATTTAAAAAAAATGACCGGGTTTTTTAATCTATCCTTCGGAATCAATCATGTATTAAAGACGATTAAAATGTGTTCAAGCAGATCAAAGTTACTATGGTTACAGCTTAGAGTGCGCGTCTGAGGAGAAAGAGCTTTGGGCTTTACTGTCATTGTTGTTTGTGGCTTCTGGTGGTAGCTATGGACATTAGACACTTTTTAAAAAGTAAAATAAGGAGGCAAGAAGAGTTATCTACTGGCGTCGTTCCCTCATCATTACGCTCAGGTCGGTGAAGGCTCTTTAGCATACCCTGGTCTAACGTACCTAGCCCTGTACTTACTGTGGTATTAATGCAGAACAACATGTACTGTATATATAAAGTACGTGGGACCTTACTATTTCGCCTATAACTAATCCATTTTGTGAGCCATAATCCATTTCTCGTGAAGAATGTAGATGAAGTAGCCTATACATCTGATTTGGCGATTGAAACACGATGTGTAAATTAACGTTATTCCCCTCAGATGGATAGCTAGCTAGAATACCAGGGGCCGTATTACAGAAAGAGTCTAAGATAGGATTTTCCCCAATTGGTATTACCGAAGCAAATACTAAATAACTTTAGGAATCATATCTTGCTTCATTCTTTTTATTTCAGGTTAGGAAATCCTAACATCGCTAGCATCAACTTTTCTGTCTGATAGGCTACCTATAGCAACCGATGTCACTTTTCTCATCTCGCGAGACGCGAGCTAAACGGCTTTTAATCGCTGTTTTGCTGCCGTTTTTTTAATGAAACATGCAGTGAAAATGGAGAATTAACAACAACTCATTCATTGTTTCATTCATATCATTGAACTTTAAGTCAGGTGACTATGGTGCGTTCACACCGGACGCGAATAGTGCATCAGGCGCGAGTGATTTTTATGTTTATGACACCTATACAGAGTGCCTGTGTTTACTGTCTGTTGAATGGCCTCTTTACTGGACCTGCACTGTCTATAGTTCCTTTTCCAGACTTATACAAGCAGACTGTTGGAGTGATTTATGTGTGTGTGTGTGTGTGTGTGTGTGTAGATAGATAAATAGATATAGATAAATATAGAAAGATAAATATCTATATACACAGTATATATATATAGTTTTATATTCATTTTTTAATATTCATGTATTATTTATTTGTGTTTCAGTGAATAGCTGTTACAGTTCTACAAATAAAGCATTCTATCTTTTTACCTATCATTTAAAATGCTACAAAAAAAGGCACCTGAATGCTGTAAAAGAAGTGTTTAATGCTCAACGCTTCCAAGTTACCAAAAGCGCGCGGGGGGGGGGGGGGGGGTTGGGTCTGGGCTAAGCCCCTAATGTATCAAGACCCTAGCAACGCCCCTGTATATATATATATATATATATATATGTATATATATATATATATATATATATATGTAAAGATACTACACACACACACACAAATAATAATGAATAAATAAAATAAAATAAACAGACAATATATTTGTAAAACTGATAAGACACTAGTGGATTTGTAAGCAATCCAATAAAATAAAATACAAATCTAATTACAAAAAAAAAGAAAAAAAAAAGAAAGAAACACACACACACACACACACACATATATATATATATAGAAACAAGAAAAAGCAAATAAAATAAAGTAATAATATAAAATACTCAGTGTTGGGGAGTAACTAGTTACATGTAACGGCGTTACGTAATTTAATTACAAAATAAATGTAACAGTAATCAGTTACAGTTACTAAGAAAAAATGAGTAATTAAATTACAGTTACTTATGAAAATTGTAACGATTACAAAGAGGATTACATTTGAATATTTACACACATCCACATACAGCTTATTTCTTTCCCAAATTGCACTAAAACATATGGCCCATAAACTCCGCGACGCGGAAAACACATTCGTAGAATCCAGTCATAAAAATGGAATTCAGCCTATAACGCGGACGCAATATGCCACATTTTGGACGAATAAATCAAAAGTAGGTCAGTACACTTGAATCAAACCCGATATGGACTGATGTCTGTGAATATTAAGCCGCAAAAAGACTGAATATGAATCCTGCACGTTCTGCGTGCCTGTGGAAATCAGGCGCTGACTGGACATCGGGAGAACCGGGACTATTCCCGGTGGCCTGGCAGACGATTTGACCTTCTAATTTAATATTGTTATTCTATAATTGGAGGCCGAATATACTAAAGCGATTATTTCCGAATCCGCCATTCGATAATTAAATCTCTAATAAATCATGAATCGGTTAGTCGTGACTGGCATTGGTTGGGCTCGCGCTCTCTCCGCGCCTCCGCCGAACGGTTTGGATCAGACTCCGAGTAATCAATGCGAGAGAGAGAGACCGGAGTGAACTGTGTAAGCGCACAGCTGGAGCAGAGAAGCGACACTTCTGTTCAGGGTTTCAGGTGCAGGTCAGTTTCATCTGTAAATATGCTAATGTAGTTTTGTATTTGTTTACTTAGTCAAGCAGCAGCACATTGCTCGCAATCACTCAAAATACTGTATAAATGACGGCATTATTATCTTTTGTAATGTTACAGTAGTAAGTTAGCAGACAAATCATCATATTTTATCATAGGTTTAGGGGGAGCTAGTGGATACAAAAACACAACCCTTAGGAAAATTAATATAGCCTATGGTATGGCACTAACCGTGGTTTAATTATGGAATTTGTAGTAAAAATAAATACAAGTAGTAATTCATTTGCCAAAAAAACACAATTGCACTTACAAAACATGGTAAAAATCAAATAAAAATCTTCAGTATTAAAGTCATGAGAGAGATGGGTGGATAATGGAAGTGAAGGTGCAGTTCAGGAGAGAACTCTTAATTACGTTGCAAGTCCCCCAACCTAAGGATTCACATTTTTTAATGTCAGGTCCAAAAAAAAAAATAGTGTTGTCCATGTTTCAGAATGGGTTGTGGGTGTATGAGTGTGAGATTTCCCAGCCTATTTTTTCCCCAGTCCGCCCTCATGGAAATTAATCTCTAGAACAGTCACTTCATGAGCATTTTTTTACTTATTTTGAGAAACTATCATCATATCATATACAAAGAGACAGCAGTGTTTCAAAAAGACACCAATGTTTAGGAGTTTAGTACACAAAATAGGACACATGCTTATTAGATAACCGTATTTGAGTTGATGTATATGCTTTTATTTTTTTATTAACGTATTTTTCCCCAAACCATTGTTAGATGCAGTTAGATGCCGGTAGTTATGCAAAGATTTGGTTTCAAAAACAGTATCTATAAACTATTTCTTTTGATTTTAAATCTGCTTTGAACTTCAGATCAATCTCTAAGTAAAGTCTGATTGTGTGGTGGATGTGTTCAAATGTGATCATCTTAATTCAGGTGATGAAGGATGATGAAAGTCTGACAGTATTGAGCACTACTGTAAGGTTAAACCTGCATGGTGTAAAATGGTTGAAGATGATTAACAGTTGCAAATTAACATTCATTAGAAATTTATAAAAGTAATCAACATGTACTCAAAAGTAATTAGTTACATTACTTTATTAAAGTAATTAAAAAAGTTACACTACTATTACATTTTAAATAGGGTAACTTGTAATCTGTAACCTATTACATTTCCAAAGTAACCTTCCCAACACTAAATATTAATAAAATTTAAGATTACTATTTTGTGGCACATGTAAGCAGCACGCTTGCTAAACCCAGTGTTTTGGAGTGGAAACAGCAGATTCATGCTGAAGCCTGTGCACAGGTCTCAGGTCAGACGCTGTTGGTTGTGTTGTGACGGGGAGCTTGAGTGAAGTGAACGGCGCTTGAGACGGTAAATAACTTTTAGTTGGTTCAATAGAGGAGAATTAAGGAAAGCGCCCAAGTCGCTAATGGGAATGAATGGGAGGCATCTACCGGGGTCAAACACGCACCACAGGATCAATGCAGGGGTGCAGGTGTAACGCACCACAACCAGAAAACACGTTAACGAGAGAGCGAGAGAGAGAGCGAGAGAGAGAGAGACTGTTTCCATTACCGCCATAAACTGGTAGGGAGAGGATTGTGAGCGTGTTTCTATGGGGACAAGTCTAATGAAATCCAGCACAAGTATCAGTCTAATAAAAGCATAATAACCCCTCCTACTCTAATTACCATATAATGGGGTTATTATTAGACAAAAATTACCGCCACAGCTATTCAAACAAGAACGTGCTTCATGGTTTAAAATGTGAGTGACAAAACACTTTTTATATTAACTAGAAACTCAGTTAAATTCTCTAATGGAACAAATGACTGTCTTACATGTTCAACTATTGTTTGGTAATTAAATATGTTACATATGGTAATACATTTATTTACACAACTACAGTGTGCAATAAAATCCTTATAGAATTGCGTCAGAGACATTTTTGTGCAAGTGAACATCCAAGTGAAGTGAAATCCACAGATATTCAACAAGGAGACGCTATCTCGGTTAAAATACCTGCAATTATTTAAAGCAAATTCTATAAAATAAATGAAATAATAAATCTATTTTTGTAAATGTGACCTCCTGCCATCTAACATTTAAAATACACATTTCATTGATCAAATTATCTAATATATGTCATACAATATAATTGCTATTATGTAATCTTACTGATATAAATAGTTCATCTTTTTCTTGTTATCTTTCATATTGTGTGAAGGAATGCTTGAATTCAGCCGGAATCCTGCGAAAGTGGTTCATGAGTGACACACAGAGCTTCTCTGCCCTCTACTGCTCAATCACGTGACACTACAAGCCCTCACAACTGGTCAGCAGATGATTTTGGGTCTCATATAGTGTTTGTAATAATTAACCATCACTTAATTATAACAAATAATATAATTACGCAATAAATGTCAATATTATATACTTCATATTTATATATTTCAAACATTTGAGGCAAGAAGTGTCAGGTTAGGAATGCAGCCAAACTGATAAGCGTTATACTGAATAAATAACATTTTTGGACATGATGGTTATTCATTAAAATTTCTTGAATCAGGGAACTCAAACATGTCAATATGAATGACTTAGAAGGGACTAAATGTCCCTTTTCGTACTACTTTACACTATTTTTTACAATAACTACTCAAAAAATAATAATAATAATTATATATATATATATATATATATATATATATATATATATATATATATATATATAATGCTGTATATACATTATTTATCTGCGTTTATTTGATCAAAAAAATATGTTGAAATATTATTATAAACACTGTAATTGTTAAATAAACAAAACTATAAAAAAAATTGATGAAATAAAACATAAAAGAAATGTTGCCTTGGCAGCTTCAAAAAATAGGTTGAGATGAAATATTACAATTACTAAGAGTAAAAGAATAAAACTAAATAGACCTGCATGAAAACAACAAAAACTAATTAACAACAATGACAATAAAATTCCTAAGTGTATAAACAATAGCAAAATAATACAGATATTTATCATGTAAAACAGCGGTTTTCTATGTGAATATATTGTTTAAATGTTATTTATCTCTATTTAACAATGCTGCATTTTCAGCATCATTCCTCCAGTCTTCAGAAATCACTAATATGCTGAGCTGCTCCTCAAAAAGACATTTCTCATTATTATCAGTGCTGAAAACAGCTTATCGACAGAAAGCTAAAAACATTCATTTGAAATAGAAATATTTTGTAACATTGAATCTTCACAGTCACTTTTGAGCAATCGGACACATCCTTTCGGAGTAAAAGGAATGAATTCAAAACGGTAGTGTACTGTACACGAGACATAAACCACTACAGTGACACGATTTCACATCCACCAATGAAAGTGCTTCATTTCAGAAAGACACACCGGCTCAAATCTGGCTTCTGTTCGGCTGAAAGTCTGTATTTCACAGATGTGAGGAAACGTTATCACAACAGTGTTGGATTACTTCATGTCTTCAGATGCGGGATGATAATGAATGAGATGCACAGAGCTAATAAGAGTTTAATAACGCTTTAGATGAAGCGGTCTAAAGCATTCATGAAGTATTTTAGACTAACATGTCCATTTAAGCCTTCACTGAACTGCTAAAGTAGACTGTTGTGTGAGTGAGAACTCAGAAATAATCCTGTCGTGCCATCTACTGGACACACACTGTAATACAGCACAGCAGCCCATTAGTCTCAGAGCGATGATGATGATGATGAAGTGTGTCCTGCAGCTCATCGGGACTCACCGATGCCGGAGTTGGCTCCGGTGATCAGCACCACTCTGTCAGACAGATCTCGAGCGTGCAGGACCTCCAGAGCCGTGCTGTTCCCGTCGTAGCGTTTGGGCTTCACCTGCAGGTCCTCTACAGTAAAGGCCTGCCGAGGGTCGAAGAACGTGCTGCGCTTGTTGATGTGACTGATGAGAAGAGACAAGAGAAAGGACAAACATCTATTTGGGATTTTTAAACTAACAATATAATCAATATTCTGTTTATTAAAGCCAAGTATGAATTTTATCAAGTTATCGTTTTTAAGCATTTGACATTTATTCCAGAATAACAACTCAAAGCAGTAACAACTTAAACAACTTTAACTGTGAACTTTTCACTATTTTAGCATTAGTTTTTGGATCATCAGGCATCAAAGCTTAGTAAATATTGGTCACAGACACTGAGATTTACTTTCAGTTTCACCAAGCTGATTACTGTTGTAGTTGTTTTACAACTAAAACTTCTAAAAACTAAGTTTTGAAACAATTCATTTTATTTGTCAAATTAATCAAATTTGCTCATTATTTACGATCCTATCCCTTTCCTGACCAAATACTGCATACTGTTTAATATACTGTATTACATTAATATAATATAGTACACAACTAATAATAAAACTTCTAAAAACTAAGTTTTGAAAACTTAATTTCATTTGTTTTATTCATTTAGCACTGTTTTAATCATTATAATATCGCTGCATTTATCTTCTTGTGAGCATCATTTTCCAAGAAGATATTAATGCAAATATTTAATATGCATATATGCTAATACTTTATTTTATCAAATGTATTAAGATTAAATTAGAATTAATTAGCCTTTAAAGCTAGGAGACATATACTAAAAGCTCAAGTTATGATTTAAAGGAAACTATAATGTGCTAGAATTGAATATACTTCCTGCAAACACATCCCATAAATGTGAAACTCTGATGAGAAAATCATATTCGCTGAACTCACTCGACATAGAGGATCTGGCCTTTATCATCGGTCTCCTGCTCCCATCCATATGGCAAAGCTAAAAGATGATTAAACACATTATTCTCCATCCCTGCACACCAAAACAGGTCCATCTCTACACTTCACTCATGTTTATCAATCAGACGGAGTTCAACAGAAGTGTGACAGAAGAATCAGCTGTCCATTGATCACTGTACCTCCAGCACAGCGCTTCTTCTTCCCAGTTTTGGGATGCTCCCATTGAGTCTTCATTTCTTCGTGACTGAAATGAATGAATAAATCACATCAGAAACACTCTTAGCTCGCTCAACAGCCCTCTGTCTTACATTAATAGCAGATGAAGAGTGTAAACGAACATGTTTATCTCAGGTGTGTGTGTGTGGTGTGTGTGTGTGTGTGTGTGTGTGTGTGTGTCTCTCTCTCTCTGTCTGTGTGCGTGTGTGTGTGTGTGTGTCTCTCTCTCTCTGTCTGTGTGCGTGTGTGTGTGTGTGTCTCTCTCTCTGTCTGTGTGTGTGTGTGTGTGTGTGTGTGTGTGTGTGTGTGTGTGTGTGCGTGTGCGTGTGCGTGTGCGTGTGTGTGTGTGTCAAACACTCACTTCGCATAATAAACCCATCCGTCTGTAGTGGATCTCTCCTCCCAGCCGGGAGGGAGCTCGTCTTCACTGTCTGTGTCGTCCATCCCGGAGTATTTAAGAGCTGCCATCGCGGACGCGCTGTTATCAAATCATATAACTCACTCAACTTCTCAGACAAATTTATCTTACAGCAAATTCACGTTGGAATAATCCTGCCGGGCCACTTCCGCAATCATGACGTCACGCAGCGTCGGAAGGAGAACAGCGAGTGGGGTTCTTAAGGGGGCGGGGCCTAGAGGCATGAACGCATATGATTGGTCAGCTGCGATGGGCCCGAATCATAGACTATAAAATTAGGTCCGAATTAAAACTTTACTATTTTACCTTTTGTGACATGTATCAAAGTTTTTTTTGTGATATGTGTCAGCAGCCCACATTTCTCATATTTTTATTTAACTCTGAAAAAGAAATTAAAGCAAATATATTGCCCTTTTCTGTATTTTTTTCCGTACCTTATACACCTTTTGTTAAAAAAAAAGATTATTTACTTTCCTAAAATCTCAAATCTTCTCAATATTTGTGGCCGCCTTTTATACATGTTGTCTTTCCATAATTTTTTTTTTTTTTTTTTTGCGCCAACGGTCACGTGGTACCTGTTACTTTTGTCAGCGACGATCAGGATCGACCAACCACAGTCTTTGCGATTACAGGCTTCTTCTTAATTGTTTTATAGAAATGCATTTGTGTACGACAAATAAATTGTTGTAGTTAGTCAATTTAAACAAAATGACAGCTTGCAAATGTTTGTAAGAAAAAAGCGGTAATGATATTAATTTGAAATAGTCTTAAATTTTTTGGAGGAACGATGACGTTATTCAAACAAGCCTTTGACTCGCTCCTAACGGTTTGTTAAAACTTATTTACATTATTAACTTTAAGAGACAGATAAATAATAAAACTCTGAAACAACAGATGACATTTAACTTGGCTCATTTGAGATACTTTTGCCCTGTGATGCCCATAGCAAACTTTGTTTCAATAGATTTTGATTTGAAAACCCAAATAAAATCCATAGACCATCATATTACTGCTTGACTGCTAACTTGTTTCTGCTTCATGACAGCTTTCCAAGAGCTTTCTGGCAGTAAACAGATAAATATTACTACACAGTCATACCTTTCTCACATTTACAGCACAGAAAACAACCAGACAAAAATAATAACATGGTAAAAGTAATTGTAATTTTATTGTGGTGATCAAAAGTCTCCTTCATGACACTCGTGTGTGTTTATAATCTGGAGTCAGTATCTACAAAATATATAATAAATAACAATAACTAGCCAACAGTGATGAACTGTGCATCTCTGAGCTATAAATCCAAACTTGTATTAGCCAAATGGACTTGTGTGAACATAAAATCAACATAAAACCAATTAATCGAAGGCCTCAGTTCAAACGATCAAACCATAATCTTCACCAGTAATGATGATTGAAATCAGGACATGTTCAGCCTCATTCATCCTTCACGGCAACACTGTAAGTGTGATCTTGATCTTTGGGAACCCATGTTTCAGGAGTTCATTATTCAGTTCAGATGGCATGTAGAAAAATATGTCACAATAACAAAAAAAACACAAAAAAAGTTCACTGTGATCTCTGTCTTCATGCGTCCAGCACTTGGGTGTCATGTCATACTTTATATTTCTCTTTCGCTCTGTCACTTAAAATACAGATATGCTGAAAGATATAAAGAAAACAGGAAGGTGTAAATACATAATTCAGATCAGACAAATAATATAAAAAACGAACACAATATATGCACTGCACACAATTAAATCAGAAAATGTGGCTTAAAGCCAAATTAAATGTAAATGTTTACGACCACATGAAGCTGTTACGGAGCAGACAGACTGAGGATTTTGTACATTTCATGAACTACAGTATGGTTGAACACCGAGATAATTTTTTGCGTTAATCCAAAAGCCTATGGGAAAGTCCTGTAGGCCTTTAGTGGAGGGTACCAGTGTGATGCTAACAGCTGCTGATGCACCTACAGGACAAACACTTACACTCAGATCCCTGAAATATTCATTGTAGTCTAAAGCATATCCCACTAGGAACCTGTCAGGAACTTCGAATCCAATATCTAAAAAAGAAGAAGAATACAAGACACACACAAAGAGAAAATAAATATTTGATTACAGTTTTGCTGAAAGAAAGAAAGTTGTTTAAGAACATTGCAAAAAAAGGTGCATAAAAATAATTATTATAACATTAGTTATACTCAATTGAGATACGTTTTCTGCTTATTCAGTTAAAATCTTGTGCAAGAAATGTATTTACCCCCAAATCTTCATGGAGTATATAGAGTAGTAGCCACAATTATTAGAACACTAGTATTTTACTGTAAGTTAATTATATATCATGGATAAATATATTTATTCATGATAATTAATCACTAACAAAAATATACAATAAATAATACATTATTCAATAATATAATTATGTTGTATTTTCATGACAATTATGCACATCCCTCCAAAAAAAAAAAATCATGTTAAAAATAAAATGACCTTATTAATCAGCTAATTGAATATTTCAGGGAATATCTCCAATCAGTTTTCCACATGAACTAATCCAAAGAAATGTCAGTCCTATTTTACCCAAATATGTGAGAGGGAAAATAGTTATATTTTGCATTGTTTTCATGATAATTAAGCTTATTATATTTTTTTTTTCCACAAACTAATTACATCATATATTATTTAAACAAAAATCGAACTGGAAAAGGTAATTATGCAACTATATAATTGTGACGTTTCATCATGTGCAAAGGCAGATTCATTTTTTATAATTAGTTAAATATATATTTTGCCATACTAAAAATTAGGATAGCATTTTTAGTATAGCAAGATATTCATTTAATTCATTATGAGAAATGTTAGAATGCGATGAATCTGCCTGTGAACATGACTGGGACTGGTTGCACTTTTATTTGCATGTGAACGGCGCTCGTGGTCCACTGTAGAGAGCGTCTCTGTCTCCGTCGTCTTGATAACTGACTCAAGATTCAGAGAGAAAGAGTCGCATTCCTGCTTGGAGGATAAATGGATGGATGGATGGAGATAAAGAGCTTATCAGCTTTCTGTCTAAAAGCATTGCATAACTACTCTGAACACAGACAAATGAGCACGTGTCTGAACTACATGAGGTTTGATTTCTCTAAGTGATGCAGATTAGGCACAAAATGTTCTTAATATCCAATGAAACTCACAGTCTGGACGGTATCCTGAGCTCCTGGGCGTCCTTTTCACAAGTAAACTGAAATTACAGGACACTGAATCACAAATGAGGTATGTTCAATTAAAAAAACGTATTTTAAATTCTAATAAAAGGCTATTTAACCAGAAATAAACAGAAATCTCTCGCTTGACTTCTCTTTCCAAAGATGTTTCTGCCGTACCTGACAACTTTCACCATTTTAGGATGACATTCGTTTAATAGTTTGAGCAGCGTTTCCATAGTTTTCCCCGTCTCTACAATATCCTTAGGCACACAAAGAGAAATCTGTATTGTCATGCATTTCACAACACAAATTCACAATAAAATACATTGCATCAAAAATGTAACCTCACCTCTACAATGAGCACATTCTGTGAGGAAAGAGAGGAGACAAATTAGCTTAACTTAGCATCTTTTTAAAACACATTCAAATAGAAAGTCATCTTTAATTCTAATAACATTTTACAACATTGCTGTTTTTACTGTATTTGTGATCAGATAAATGCACCCCCCATGAGCATAAGAGAAAAAAAAAAATCTTCGCCCCAAACTTTTGAAAATAAAATAGAAACAGAAAATGAAACGAAACCAAAAGAGAAGCTCAGAAGTTGGAACTCACTTTGCCAGTAAGAGCAGATAATTCATCTCCACCGATAACCTTCACACAGTTAGTGGACTGATCATTCTGAGGAGAAATCAGATCGTACTTTCAGGTTTATCATCGCATAGCATAACGGTATAATATATATATATATATTATATTAGGCCTATTACTGTTTAACATGAAATCTAAATTCTACATGATGCTGCTTTGATCGACTGCAAGCTGCATGCATTTCTGAGGGAAGTGCTTTCATTTATATTTGATTTTTTTTTTTTCAGTAATGCGTTTCTATTGGATAAACAGTACATTACAAAACGGAAGCAAAGATCTGTCTCTACGTCCATTTTATCGCAACTTTAAAGATTAACTTTAGATAACGCAAAGGTAGTCCATTTTCTTTCCATACAATGAAAATTGCCGATCACTGAATGATTTGGAACTTATTTTGTATGAACTCATTCTTTTTCAAAATATTCGGAATTCTGTATTTTTCAAAATATATGGAATCTAAGTGAAAGAGTTTGAATGACTCATGAGGGTGGAGTGAATGTTGGTGATCTGCCCCTTTAAGTTATTAACCCTTGTCACTCCTGTAGGGAACATGTCCCGTGTTCCTGTGGAAGTAGAATGTCCCTGCGGCTCAGTGGTAGAGCATTGCGTTAGCAGTGCAAAAGGTTGTGGGTTCGATTCCCAGGGAACACATGTTAGGTAAAAAATGTTAGCCTGAATGCACTGTAAATCACTTTGGATTAAAGTGTCTGCTAAATGCATACATTTAATTTAACATGTCAGTGGCACAGTTTACTAATAAAATGCTCTATTTTTATGTTCAGTAATAATCTGAAAGCAGATGTCTAGATGTGAAATGATGTATGTGTCAGTGTTGCGTATGAATATGTAAGGCTCAGTGAAGCTGGCTCTCACCGAGTAGCTCTTCAGCCGAATGAAGTCCACAGTCAGTGGCACAGACGTATCGCTGTTTTGATTCAACGTCTTGATGAAATCCATCAGGTCCGCGAAGAACTTATACCCTCCTTTCAGAACGCAGAGGGCCACGATATGATGGCCGCCCATGTCCCGAACAATATCTCTGGCCAACCTCTCAGTCCTGCAGAGACAACCAGAATCGAGAGGATTGTGACACTGATGCTTTCATTAAAGCTGGCTGAAGTCAGGCCAAAAATGTCAGTCCAGAGATTCCTGGGGAAATTTGTTAAACAAATGAATGGGAAAGCCGAATTCAAATCACATGCCACTCGTCCTACACTAACATCATTAACTGAACGGGAGGAACACAGGACCCTTTTACGATCGAGGGCATGCCACAGCAGTAACACAACTGAATCACTTCACAAATGAATGCTTCCCAGTCTGACCGCAGAGACCAGACACATTCAGGCACTGTTGGAGCATCACAGATTCCAGTCGTGCTCATCAGGTAAACCTACCTGTCTTTGATGAGGCCATTGGGTATAATGACACTGTCCAGATCCTCCTCGTAGTGTTTCGGCACACAGAACAGTCTCAGCTCGTGCCCTTCGCTGTCATCAGCTATCTAAAACAACAAATATCTATTAAAACACTACGCTTACCAACTACGGCTATTTAATCTACTCCAGTTAGGCGCTGTAAAGATGATTTTTCAAGTTTCAGATTAAAGTTGCAAGAAAGAATACTGGAAAATGAAAACAAGAAAATACTATTTCAGTCTTTTTACTTCAAAATTTCACATTTGTTTTCTGGATGTATAGGTTTCTGAGTGTGTGTACATGTTTGAAGCAATTTGTGCCGTGAAAACAGTGCCGTGCTTCATAAATGGCTGCGGTGTTGATAACAGACTATAAATCGTCTTTATCTGCGGGATAGTACTGATGTCCACACACAGCTGTGGTTTCAGAGGACTGAAGATGTCTTCTGGTGGCGGTGATTGTTGGTCATCCTCGGTCTGAAGTATGATTAGACAGGGTCATTGTGCAGTTATCATTCAGATTACATTACAAGTGTTATGGTTTACATTTACTGTCAGTTATAGGCCTAACGCTAGACATTTCTGAAGCTTGACAGCTGCAGTCACCATTTGTTTTCATTTTATGGAAGAAAGCCAAACTTACTGTTTTGTGTCAAGGGTGAGTAAATAATGTCTGGTTTCTTTTTCAAATATTATTTTTGAGTAAACTAGCCTGTAACTTTAAACACTGTACACGCGGATCTAAGCAGTATATTGTTTAAACCGGTTTAGAACGGGATCAGTCACGGTAAAAAATAAAAATAAAAAAAATACTTATTTGCATAATTTCAGATTTTCATCACAAATGAACCTGCGATCTGAAAAAAAAAAACTAATGAGGAATGTGAATTAGAAAAATGAACCTAATGAGGAATATGCAGTTTTCCAGTATATTGTCATGCAGTGTCGAGCCACAGCTCGTGAACCCGTCGAGACGCCCAGCAGCGCGCGGTCATTACCTCCAGATACGCGGCCATCCTGCGGTATGTGTGTGTGTGTGTGTGTGTGTGTCCTTCAGGCGGCTGTCTCTGGACTCATGCTGGCGTCGGTCCTCTCGCGTCCGGGTGAAGAGCTCGTCTGCTCTGCGTTAAGTCAACGCGACGCTTCCTAAACCCTGACGTCACAATCCATTTGACCCAGTAATCTGAGTGAGCCTCGGCCACCAGCGCTCGTGACGGGTGATGATAGCGCTGTGATGACGTCAGGCAGGGCATATCAGAGGCAGCAGAGTGTGGACTGACTCACTGAAAATATGGGATTATATTTTCTTTAAAATGGACACCCACCAGAATGCATCGACGGATCTCTTTCTTTTGTTGACGATATAAGACAAACACACTGTGCTTGTGTAGATTACTTACTTATAACTAGTCCGTCACGGATCCCAAAATACTTGACAACTGTGTTTAGTAACGTAATCCTTCTACATTACACATTATAGATAATATAATCAGGAAATTACAGTTTTCGAAAAATAAATGATCTATATATATATATATATATATATATATATATACACACACACACACACAATATTGCCCAAGCTGGGAAGCGACAACACTAACAAAAAATATTAAAATAATAAAAGAAAACATTATAACAATTTACATTTAAATAAACAGTGTAACAAATTAGAAAGTGTGAAGATTGTGTGAAGTTATAGGCCTGACGTGTGAAGACGTGTGTGTTTAACACATAAACACATGCTGAGGGTCACTGTGGTGGACAGTAGGAAAACACACTGAAGTCAGACATAATACACCCATTACACTCTCTCTTTCTATATATATATATAGAATAGATTTTTATTTTATTTTTTTTACAAATTTTTCAAAGAGATCTTCAGATGTCCACTTGAGTGGACAGCATGCGGTTGGTTTAAACTGAAGATATACTGTATTAAATATAAGACAATAATCAAACAGATAAAGTATGTGAATTTAACAAACTAATCAATGCAATTATATCAAATAATGTGAAAACTATAAAATATATGCAAAAAATATAAATGCAAAATATTGCAATGGCTTCATACAACTTCATACAAGTTGCACTTCGCGTATCTATGATATCAGAACATGAGGACGTGATTCCATCAGAATTTTCTACAGCCTGTCAAGGTACAACTGTGGAAACCACTCAGATGCTCCCTCCACTGCACCAGAGTATGGAGATTTACCCTTATTAGCTGCTAATTATGATTATGTTCAAGATGGACATGCACATTTCTATCATAGCCCTTCTCTGAGAAAACCTAGCGATACGTTTTTTCAATCTCATCTGAAATGATCAGTGTTGGGGGTAACGCATTACAAGTAACATGCATAACCCATTCAGATTACTTTTTTGAAGTTACAAGTAAAGTAATGTGTTACAAGTAACATGCATTACCTAATCAGATTACTTTTTGATCTAACAAGTAACTAACTACAAGTAATGTGCATTACCTAATCAGATTACTTTTTGATGTAACGAGTAAAGAAACGCATTACAAGTAACATGCATTACGTAATCAGATTACTTTTTGATGTTATGAGTAAAAAAGCGCATTACAATAACGCACATTACATAATCAGATTACTTTTGATGTTATGAGTAAAAAAGCGCATTACAATAACGCACATTACATAATCAGATTACTTTTTGATGTTAAGAGAAAGGAAACGCATTACAAGTAACATGCATTATGTAATCAGATTACTTTTTGATGTTATTAGTAAAAAAAACGCATTACAATAAGATGCATTATAAAAATCAGATTACTTTTTGATCTAACAAGTAAAGTAATGCATTACAAGTGTCATACATTATGTAATCACATGACTTTTTTCGATGTCAATGAAAATTACATTCTAATAATACAAATACATTTATTTACAGTAGAAAAAGTCAATGCATATTACGTTTTTAAGTTTTAAATTTCAAAAACAATATTCACATTATAACTATGAATTGTAGCTGAAATATAGCCATTGCATGCATGACGTCCACTACAGTGGACATGTGATTAATCAGAGTTTTCTCTCAATCTAAAATCAAAACTTGGAAAATGTTACTGTGATATGACTCATTAGATATTGCTTTATGCTGCAATATTTTTTTTTACATACAAGAGTCTCCTAGGATATGAGGAAAGGGTGGATATTCTGGAGCAACTTAGCATGTCTGACTGACCCTTGGCCATCTTGGTTTGGAGGGGGAAAAAATCGAAACACAAAGGCTTGCCACTTGGTTGCAATTTATAGGATGATGCACCAGGGTCCAATGAAGAGATTGATGTGCAACTTCGCCATAAAAACCCGTGCAAATTCAAGAAAATGCTTTTTTAATAGCTGTCCACTGTAGTGACCACTATGCGTGAAAGAGTTAAAGCAAAAGGTGCCCCTAACAAGTATTGAGTACATGGACAGTATATGGACATACTCTGCAGAAGGCCAATTTTTTTATTTTTATTGGTCTTATGAAGTTTTCTAATTTGTTGAGAGAGTGAATTTGTTTTTTTGTTTTTAAATGTCTCGATTGTCTTTTAATCTCAATTAAAAGAACCAAAGATGCATTGAATTTATTTAATACACAAGTTCCACAATTTGAGTTGAATTACTGAAATTAATTTTTCCTCGACATTCGAATTTATTGAGATGCACCTGTATTTGTCAACTTCCAATCTGGAATCTGAGGGTGCAAAAAAATCTAAATATTGAGAAAATAGCCTTTAAAGTTGTCCAAATGAAGTTCTTAGCGATGCATATTACTAATCAAAAATTAAGTTTTGATTAATTACAGTAGGAAATTTACAAAATATCTTCATGGAACATGATCTTTACTTAATATCCTAATGATTTTTGTCATAAAATAAATAATTTGGCTTTTGTTACAAATATACCCCAAAGACTTAAGACTGCTTTTGAGTCACACACCCACATATAAATATATATATATATAAATATTAGTGCTGTCAAACAATTCACGATTATTCACATTCAAAATAAGTTTTTCCATACATAATATGTGTATTGTCTATATTTATTATCTGTATGTGTATATATATAATAAAAAAAATTCTTAAATATATACATGTTTATATTTATACATACATAATAAATGTACACAGTACACACACATTATGTAAACAAAAACTTCTATTTTAGATGGGATTAATCGTGAATCGTTTGACCGCACACACACACACACACACACGCACACACACACATATATATATATATATATATATACATATATATCAGCATGTATACACACACACATATACATATATACGTATGTATATAATAACAAATCAAAACACTTAATATGTAATAAAGAAAATATTATTTAGCGGTATATATAGTCATGCGTTCATGAAGAATTGCGTACACACATATAGAGAGAGATTATTATTATTAGCTTTTCATAAGACACTTAATACGTGTGTGTGTGTGAATATATAGCAAAATATACAAGACACGGGACAGAACTTCATATCTACCTTTATTCATTTAGCAGCACATCTTACAGAAATATAACTGCAGGAGTATACAAATGTACTGATTAAAGCAAAATACGTTTATTTACGTCAAATGTCATTAGTTCACGTTTCTTCACGATACTGAATGTACTTACACACTCATGAGTGAACAATGATCCCTGTAACAGTGGTTCTCAACCAGGGGCCTCTAGGGGGCGACAGCCAACCTCCAACTGGGCTCATAGACGATTTCAAACAAGTTATAATAAATGTAAATAATTCAAATTGTTAATTCACACACCTATTTTTCACTCTGCTGAAAATGCAACTACCAACTGCAATGTTGAAATTTGGTCCCGTGTGTCCCGGGCTAAGACCAATTAAATGTATCCCATTTATAACTGTCTGGTACATACAGTTCTTGAAAAATGTGAAACAAATGAAACAGTTTCTTGTTTGAATCTACTGACACTAGTTTAAAGAAGGGTTGAGAACCACTGTTCTTCAACTTCAAAAGCATTGGACGTTAATCACATCAAACAAAAGCAAAGTTTAAATATATGTAAAATGAGTGCATTTAAAATACACCTTCCACATCAAATAAAAGCACAAATAACTGCTGGTGATTGGGTTAAGCGATCTTCAAAACAAAAATCCGACACCTGCTGACCAAACAAACCAAAAAAACAACCGAGATCAATAACCTTCTTTAACCTTACACCTCCATCTTACACATTTCAAGAGGCTATAACCACCAGTGGATGAGAATGACCACAGCTGAAATAAAGCAACGAAAAAAGTGAGTTGAATCTGTCCAGAAGTGTCATGATATAAATGTTCAGATGTATTTGAGACTACACCGACAGACTGGTTAATGATGACAATTTGACCAGACAAAAACGTACTTCTGGATTAAGGACAAGTAATCCCAACGTCTAAGTGTTTAATTATATACAAAGGTCTTTTAGAAGAGGAAAGGCTTGCAAAGGCACAGAGTACTTTTAATCAAAAAGCACAATATGATTAAAAAAAACAACAAAAAGTTAATGATGGATTTGTGCAGAAATGTATTTTTGTTCATAATACATACAGTATGATTTTGACGTAAGCTGGAGCATCAGTACCAAACAACACAAGAATGGACAAATGATTAGTCAATCAAAAGACATTGATTCTGCTGCCTCGGCTTGAGAAAATATGTTTTCTTCTTAATTGGTCCTTTAGGTTAGATGTAGTGTGAATCTACGTCCTACACCATGAGGTAAAACACACGCGATCTTCCACTCGGATTCCAGAGTTTGCTTTATTTTGGCTTTGCATTGAACCCAGGGTCCAGAACATTAGCCTGTGTATCTCACAAAGACATATCCAGGTCATATTTCACCCAAAAAATGACTGAAAACCAATCATTTCTTGCAAGCCTCAATTAAATTCAGTAATACAAATATGAACAATGTGTGTAAAATTGTACTTTATTTAATCATCATTTATGTAATTTCATTTTACAATATCAAGAACAAGATGTATTGTTAGATTTAACAGTCTACAGAGACCTATAACTTTTATTAAATGTTATGTATTTTATGGTGAAATATGGCAAAAAATGAGTCTGTGTGAGATTCACCCACATCCAAAACCAGTCTTTTTTTAATCGTTTAGAAATCAGCAATATTTGAATTTCACTTATACCAAACATAACAATCTCCATTTTGTAACACAGTGATGGGGACAAAAACCACCATTCCACCGCTCCGAATATTGACATATGAAGTACAGTACTGCAGAAGGGACAGATCACTTTTAAAATGATTCAAATGTACATAGTACATTTCAAAATTGAGCCTTACAAAAATACTGTATGTATGCCTCACTGGCAGGTCAGATATTATGTTTTACTACAAAGAGAGCACACTTTTAACAAACTGCTACCTCACAAAGGAACAGCACACTTAAAACAGCCAGTCTACTATTTACAACAGTAATTATGCAAATTTTACATAAAGCGTTTAAAACAAAGAAGGCAAGAATGATGACTTCTCAAAGCAAAGACGTTTATGAAGATTTGAAATAGAACTACCTCACATTATGTTTGCATGAGAATATTATCAATGCAAAAGCTGCTTCTTAGAGTAGAGTACATTGATGTTAAGTCTTAAAAAGGTTTTTTAAAAGACTGCATGTGTCTATGAACAAGAAAGATGTGATTTCATAAGATATCAGAGCAATGTCCTACAATGACGAATCAAGGCTGATGGAAACAACCAATCAGTATCAGTTATGACAAAATGTAGCAGCATTCTGTCAATATCAAACCCTGAACGAGTTCATTTACCAGCATACACTACCACTTCTTCACTGGGATGATTAGCATATTTGTAGAGAAATCTTCCAGTTTGGACGCACGACTTATGATTTCTGACTGGTAAGAGCTTTCATATTTTCCAAAAGATCAATTTTAAAACTTGTATGATGAGATTGGCATGCAGTGATGTTATGAAGCCATCTTGTCATCACAGCTTGTTTTAAAATTTGGGATTTTATCTGATTTTCTCCGAGTCTATCTGATCGAAGATGAGATTTAATGTAACTTGGGGGGGGGGGGGGGGGGGGGTGAAAACTAACCAATCCCTTCTTAAACCCTCGAGGAAATATGGACCTAACTTCCATTTTAAGCTGCCCAAAAAACATAAATATAAATAATATCCTATCACTCCTGTCACTCCATTCAGAATTGGTTTCTGTGAAACACAACAGGAACGATTGTGAAAAATGTTTTCACTTCTCTTTCCTGTACAACAAAAGTATTCAATGACCTAAACCTGTCAAAATCATTAAAAAAGCAAGTGCACAATTTTCCAAGTTTTCAGATGCCGTGTGAGAGGAACAGACCAAAAATGTCCATGATAGCTCACAAATCTCATTCCTCAAAGCAAAACACCCTCAAATTTATGTTTTTTGGAGCACCACAGATCAAAGAAGGTCATACCAGTTTGGAACGGCATAGAGATGAATAAATATTGATTTTCATATATGGGTGAACTATCCCTTGCATGCACCACCACAACAAATCCTCTTCCCAAGCTTGTGCTTATTTGAATAATCACCATGAACCACATGGAATTCAAAATCAAGAACATAGCTGCATCTTGTCTTTTTGATGGGAACATAAACAAACACAGAGTAGACGCTCTGGTGGATGATAATACAATCTGTTCACATATCTCAACGGCAATGTTGCACATTTTCACATCCCTGATAGGAATTCATGTCTCCAAGTTGGACCTCTTGATCATTTAAATAAAATTAAATATAACGCACCTAAAACAGAGAAGGGGAGGAGAGATTTACAGAGAGCATCTTGACTTGATGTTACGTGAAAATGGAGAGATTAGATGGACGTTCAAACACTTAAAAAACATGAAACATGGCTCATGAATTTCTGAAAAGTGACACTAAAGAGTCATGGAGCAAATGCATTTTTAGAAAAGCATAATGACTTTCAAAACATGAAATGCTTTGACAGCCAGGTAGACACATATGTGTTACAAAGCTAAAAGGGAGAATCTCCAGCAGGAACTCCCTAAAGTGCTAAATATTTCAAATTCATTCACAATGTATTAGTATCTAAACGGCAACAGAGAGTTTTTGAATTTATGTTGTACTAGGTTGGTTTTCTACTGGAAAACTGATTAATGATTGCAATAAATGGACAAGATTCAAGTGGAAGTCAAGAAACACAATACAAAGTAGCAAAGTGCCAATATACTTAATGGCTTAATGGGTCACATGATATGTTGACATGCCAAGCAGTGGCCTCAATGAAGTTGACCCTTTTTACGTCCATCAAGAAAAAGGAGCTGTGACTAGATCCATACGTAACCGGTTCCACCAAAACAACACATTAAAAGCTTTCAGAAACATAGATACAAGTGAAGACCCCCCAACTGAGACAACCCCCAAGGTTAGTTAATACCTACACAAGACACAAGATGTAAAGAAACATCAACAAGCAGTGTGGACGGTGGTCTTCTGGATTGAGGTTTCAGACTACTAATCTTTAATGGTCCAAGAAATCCCTAGGAAGCGTCTTTTCGTGCTCCTGAAAATGTTCCAGAAGTTCGTCGATCTTATCATCAAGGTTGTTGGACTGGTCCAGTAAGGGGTGAATCTGTGCACTAGTTTGAAGCTGGGTCTGATCAGAACCAGGATGGCCCATGGTGACAAGCTGATCTGACAATGACGGACCAGGAGAATTCATTAGCGGTCCACATTCTAATAAAAGAGAGAACAGAGGCTCAGAATGGCACTTTCTGTGATCAGGCAAATTTAGAATATTTATTCTTTTTAAGATTTAGCCTATTTTTTTAATTTTCCCTTTATTACTATAGGACAGATCAGAACTGACAGAAAGCGAAGTGGGAGAGAGATGGGGGGAGGGATCAGGAAAGGTTTTCAAGTCGGGATTTGAACTCAGGATGCCTGTAGCACAACGGTGCAGTATGTCATCTCACTGCCCACAAGGCTATCACCACTGACTAATTTAGAAAGGTGATGCAACATCTGAAGGTGTGCACATTGTTACATGAGAAATGAACATAAGATAGCCTAGACCAGGGCTGGGCAACTTCAGGTCCTGGGGGGCCACTGTCTTGCAGAGTTTAGCTCCAATACGAATAAAACACACCTGAACAAGCTATTCAATGTCTTCAAGATTACTAAGGCTATAGGCAGTACGAAGTTGCCCAGCCCTGGCCTAGATCATCAGGAATTTGCTTGATTATAAAATGTTTGCATTCCACAGTGGAAGGCTACTCCAATGCCAGAACCAAGAGTTTCTGACTGAGACTAGATCAGAGGTAGGCAAGTTCGGTCCTAGAGAGCCACAGTCCTGCACAGTTCAGCTCCAACCCTGAAAAAACCGAACACCTGCCTATAGCCTTAGTAATCCTAAAAACATTGATTAGCTTGATCTGGTGTGTTTTATTAGTATTGGAGCTGAACTCTGCAGGACTGTGGCTCTCTAGGGGCCCGTCCACATGGAGAAGCGGTTAGCAGTTTACGTAAATATTCTGTATTGTATCTGTGTTTTGTCCATATGGATCCAGCATTCTGGGAGCCTGGAACAGCTATTTTTTTGAACTGGGCCCAGAGTGGATAAATCTGAAAACGACACCCTTGTGTTTTCATATATACAGCAAATACGTATATTTTGTGAAACAATGATGTCATCACCACACGTCTCAACCCTAGTCAGAAACCACTACATCACATAACAACACCATGAACAAATAATCAACACCAGTATTTTTATTAACTAACATTAACACAGATTAATAAATAGAGTAATAATTGTTTTGTTCCATGTTCGTCTTTGTTGTTGAGTTGGGTTTGTATACAGCGCGTAAGGACTTGCCTACCCATGGACTAGATCAATGATGTCCAATCCAGCTCCTTAAGGGCCACTGTCCTGCAGTATTTAGGGCTAAGATAGAGCTAAACTCTGCAGGACAGTGGCCCTCCAGGACACAGTTTGTACACCCTTGGACTAGGTCAAGGACAGAATAAAATCTCCACATGTGCCAATGTTACAGTTATTTGCTAAAGATTGCAATTCTGACAAAATGTTGTTGACATAATAGCACTTGCAACTGGAAATCTCAGAAAGAACAAACCCACTTCTAAAGAGGGTTTTTGACCCAGGATCACCTCCCAGAGCAGTGCCTCTTAAACCTGTCCTGGGGACCCCCCACAACTTAACATTTTGTCGTCTTCTTCTAACACCTGATTCAACTGTCCAGCTTAATTAAAGGAGACATACAAAATGCGCAGTGTTGAGGTCCCCAGAACAGGTTTTAGAAGCACTGCTCCAAATAATCTTTAGAGCATGAATGCAATTCTGATTTCATGTTGACTTAACTGCACTTACCACTGGGAATCTCAAAAAGAAAAAGTCCTGCTTGTCCTGGCTGTCCAGGTTGGCTGAGAGTTCCCCCAATAGCTGTCTGAAAGAGTTGACTGGGAGTTTGGTGAGGGGCGGAAGATGTGGTGTTCTGGAGACTGCCGCCCGCCACACCACTCTGTCCACTAAAGATGGTGGCTGCTGTGGCAGTTGTAGGTAACTCCTGAGCACTTACACCACCTTGCAGGGCCGAAATTGCTGACTGAGGCAAAAAAATGTTGACAGAAGGTTGGTCCGTAGGAGAGACAGGGGTTACGCTGGTGGCACTGGGGACAACCTGCATAGGTTGCTGGTCCTGAAAAAGTTCTGTCCGTGTTGAAGGCATATTGGCAGACGAGTCACTCACAACGGTGCTCTGGTCTTGAAAAGACATGGGCTCTGCCGAATCTTGTTGGGCAACACTTACAACACTGGCTTGTGGAAAAATAATTGGTGTATTCGGAGTTGGCTGGGCTGCTGAGGCAGTGGGCTGGTTTGAAGTGTTGTTCACAGTAACATTTTCAGAGCTGGGAACAACTTGCATGGGTTGCTGCTCCTGAAAGACATTCTCTGGGAGACGGTCACTTGCTAGTGAAGCTTGGTTCTGGCCACTGAACAGCAGAGCCTGGGGCAGATCATGGGGATTAATGGTTGTGGTACAGAACAATATGCCTGTCTGTGTTGGTGGCTGTGCTTGATTTGGGGATATTGTGGCAATATTTGGAAAAAGAGTGGCCTGTTGGGGTGTTGCCATCTGTTGTTGTTGTTGGGGAGACTTTTGTTGTTCCATTAGGGTGGACAACTGTGCTTGTCCCTGAAATATTGAGACAGTCTGAGCTTCTGTTCCAGATGTCTGCATGGGTGTAAGGAAAGCTATCTGTTGCTGCTGCTGGTTCAGGTTATTGTCTGATGATAGCTGGCTAGGCAACACACTCTGCGCAATAAACAGGCTAGTTGAAGGAGCCTGCTGATCTGTAGGTAGATTGGTGCTTGTTAGCATTGTCATGGTACCAGGAAATAAAGTTGCTTGGACTTGTGGTGACTTTGTGGTTCCAAAGAGTACTGTCTGCGAGTCTTGCGTTTCAGTCAAGGGGTTATGAGTTTGAAAAAGAGGCTGTGGAGGTGAGGGTTGAGAGGATGGCTGCTGCAGAAAGCTTGATGTCTGAATGGTCATAAGACCACCTGTCTGTTGGAAAAGAGTAGTTTGCTGCTGCAACTGCTGCTGTGGTGGGTTCTGGAGGAAGCCTTCAGAGGGCTGCGATAGAGTATTAGTCTGTGTGGAGCTTTGCTGTTCGCTAGCGAAGCTAGGTGTGCACTGCATTGGAATCTGTGTCTGCAAGAGCTCTGACTGCAATTGTTGCTTTAGGTTCTCTATTACTTCCTGATGCTGAAGAGTTTCTAAATTTTTCTGATGCTGTTGCTGCTGTTGAAGATTATCAAGAACTTTTTGGTGCTGCAGAGTCACTATGGAACTTTGCTGCTGAATGTTTTCCAGGACATTCTGGTGGTGCTGCTGTTGATGCTGTAGATTCTCCAAAACTTTGTGTGTCTGCTGCTGCTGAATGTTGCCAAGAGCCTGTTGCTGGAGATTTTCCAAGACCTTCTGATGTTGCTGCAAATTTTCAAGGACTGTCTGTTGATGTTGCAGATCCACAAGTGCTTTCTGTTGCTGATGCTGCAGATTCTCTAATATATTCTGCTCTTGCTTCTGCTGTAGCTGGTTTGTTAGAGTTGTCTCATTTCCACCCAACCTTAAACTGTTCATGTTTTCCTGGACATGTTGCTGAAGGATCTCTGCAGATGGTGTCGGGCTATAAAGTACAGAATTTAGCTGTTGTTGTGCTTGCAGCTCTCTTACTGCTCTCTCTAGCTGTGCAACACCATCCTGGGGCAAAAGAGTCTGAACTCTGTCTGAACGCTGGGGTGGAGGATTCCGAGAGTCTATGCCCAACAATACCATTCCACTGTCATCTGCACTGTTATCCTCTGGAGACAAAGTTTCTGGGGTTTCCCGCAAGAACTGCTGAGGGACCTGAGGGGGAACAGGCTGGAGAACTGTTGTGTCTTCCGACAAAGACACTTGGAACGATGCAGGTGAAGGTATGTCCTGCTTCTGTATGGTGGATAAGGTTTCTTGAGTTGTAAATATTTGAGCTGATGGCTGTTGTGAGTCAATGGGTTGAAGAGCCACAGGACTTGGAAAAGACTCAGTGGCAGCGGGAAGCACAGTACTTATCTCCAAGATTTGTTGGGTTGAACTAAGGGCCTCTACAGGCTACATTTAAAAAATGAGAAAATGTGTTAATTTTTTATACCCAATTCATAAAATCAATACTTTGCTTGGGTTTACTTCCTAAACTGAAGGATTCCAAGGTTAAACTTGGAACTTGAATTACCAAAGGATGACAATACCTTAAAAATGTCTGAAGGTGCTGCATTACAGGAAACTTCCATAGGTTCTTCACGTTTGACCATAGGTAACATTAAGACATTGTTTAGACAACTGGTCTCAGTTTGCATTGCTGTAAACAAAGTCATAAAATATATGAGTTCAAGCTTTAAAGAATCTATCAAAAAAAAAAAAAAAAAGTGTAACGGCAGCAAAACATGAAAATATTTTGATAATGCCACACCTTTTATCTGCTCTTCAAAGGTACAAGCCTTGACTGTGACTGGCAGTTCTGATTTCACTGGTATTTCAACCTTCTCTGTATGAAAAGAGTTAAAATAATGAATGATGGCATTATCTGCTGCAGAAGTGCAGTTGTACAATACTCTGTCCCAAAGGGTATTACCAAAACAAAATTTCACAAGGAACTTGATAGAAAAAAAAATTCACAAAATATATATATATATAATTTTATATATATATATATAATTTTTTTTTTCTTCCTCAAAGCTCTGGTACAGATTTAAGTTTGTGTAACTAGTTCAACTCTAACACAGCTTGGTGTACAGAGAAATACTTTAATCTAATCCGATTATATCTTGGGACCTTACACCGCCAGTTGGATGGCAACAGTACAAATTCATTATACAACACATGATTCTGTTCAGAAACAATATTATTGGCCAACCTTACAAGATTTTTATGACAGAATAATTCATATACTTTAGTTCATCAGTTTTTAAACTGACAAATAAACTCATATACCATACAGAATTACAGTACTGCAATACACTCATAATTACAGACTGAAAAATAATAAAAGAATATGCTTTCTTGATCCAAAAGACCTCGATCGGCGGAGGAAGTAGGTTCTTTACATTGATTTTTAACAGATATATTCTATATGATCTTTCCATGATAGCTCTATCTAAATCTAGATAGATCTATCCTTACTCCTAACTGTGTGTTCACACCGCCAGTGTCGAGTGTCAAAAATCGCTCCGGCCACTCTACTCACAACACTGCAGAAAGATTCGTGAGTGCTCTGATGCTCTTACGTAGATCGAATGCTTATCTTGTATTTAAAGCACCCGCAAGGCAAACAAGCTTGTTGATCTCGTGCAGACTGACCACAATGAGGGTAACGTTATAAATCAACCTCATTAAATATTGTTGTGGACGAAGTATTAGGATCTTTTACCTAATAATTTATAAAGCACTGTAAAAATACACTGATGCAAGTAAAAGTTCTGCATTGAAAATGTTACTTAAGTAAATATAATCAATTATAAACATTACTTAATGTAAGTACAATCAGGTAAATTTGTTTAAAAGTAAACTGGGACTATCATTAGATTATTATTCCTAGATCGTTACTGCACATCAGGAACTCACCAGGAACATGAACAATCTCAGAAACCTTGGTCAACGTATCATTTTTATTTTATTTTTTATGTCCCTGTATGCAAACAGGGACACATCATAGATTATTGACGTGACATACAGCCAAGTATGGTGACCCATACTCAGAATTCGTGCACTGTATTTAACCCATCCAAAGTGTACACAACACAGCAGTGAACACACACACACTGTGAACACACAACCGGAGCAGTGGGCAGCCATTTATGCTGCGGCGCACGGGGAGCAGTTGGGGGTTCGGTGCCTTGCTCAAGGGCACCTCAGTCGTGGTATTGCCGGCCCGAGATTCGAACCCACAACCCTAGGGTTAGGAGTCAAACTCTCCAACCACTAGGCCATGACCCGCAAACAGCAATAATCAGCCTGTCCTATACTGTCCTTGAGAACTAATGTGGTCTGATCTGGGTTCTCTGGAATCCTCTCAAGCGGTTGACTTCTACGTTCCGATTGGTTGCCGCCGAACCACGTCATAGCTCATTACCATAAAGTTGCCTTGATTTCAACTCTTTTCGCCGCTCTCAACGGCCAAGTCGCGCCACACTGCTCCCTGCCGCTGCTCGACGCTGGCTCACATTGAAAATGAATGACTTCCGCCCACTTCGACGCTCTCGCCGGTGGCGGTGTTAACACACAGTAAGTACTTATATGCTTATACCTCTCTGATATTCTCATCATGTATAACAACAGGCGTTGCATGAGGGTCAGAGGCAGGCCTGAATACAATCTCCTCTGTTTTTTGTTTTTTTATATATTAATACAGAGAGCATTATAATCACACCACTCCACTAATTTGCTTACCCCTGTTGATGCTGTTCTGAACAGTCATTTATTTCATTTACAGTTATTTAATAATGATTTTAACACAGTGTCATCAGAGTACTTTAGAATATATTGGTTAGGCCTATTTGAACAACAGTCATCAGTGTACAAAGAGAATAACTTACACAACCCTGAGGTACACCAACATTAGTTTTTACTTCTGTTAACAAAACGTTGTTCACTTTAACTCTTTGAGCACCCGCAGTACTCTTTGAGTATGACCTGCTCATCATGCTGCCAAACATTATTATTAAACAACCATAGGGCAAACACTATCCCTACCACTATAACCCTAACCCCATCCCTAAAATTACACCCTACTTATTTATTGTTCAATATGATATTGTCTAAGACAGTGGTTTTCAACCTGTGGGTCGCAACGGTATTGCAGGGGACTGTTACGTATTATTAATAGAAATAATATTATTGTTAATATATGTAAAAATGTCTAATCATTTTTGATTATTATTGATATATCAATTTGATATATCATTAAATAACGAGAAATAAATAAATAAGCCGTTACCATTCATTCACTATCCAAACTCACTGATTGGTTTAGCTATCATTAAACATGAATAAATGGTATCAAGCTTCATTTGACAATACACAGAGGAGACGAATTGATGAATAAAGTCTGTTTTTTTTTTGTTTTGTTTTTTTGTTGATGGAGTATTCTGACGATGTCTTTAATACTTTTCTGGACCTTGGCAGTGTAATTTACTTGGCAGTCAATGGGACAGTCAAAAGTAGGGATGGGTACCGAAACCCGGTATTAAAATGGTATCGGTTCTGCTTTCAGTACTGGAGGGGAAAAAATTAATGTACTATATATTTTTGCTTAATAATGTTATCGTGCACATTTTATCTCACCAAACATTTCTAATGTGCGAGCATATTAAGACGTTTGTCTGTGAGATCTGCGAGATCTCTCATGCGCGCCGCGGAGGCTGTCTGTCAGTCACACACTCACACACCACAACGAGCGCGGCGCACACACACGCATAAGGGGCCGTTCACATATCGCGTATTTTGCGCGCTCAAGTTCGTTATTTCAAATGTAGGCGCGCGGTATGCGTGCTCATAATGGAAGCGATGCGGTCGGTTTTTTCCAGGCGCGTCCGCACCGCATCGAATTAAAAACATCTCAACTTTTCAGAATGCTGCAACGCACCACAGGTGATGTAACTTCCTCACCTTTTCCGTAACAACGTTGAAAGCTCAGCCAAGATGAAGGAACAGCTGATAGCTGTATGTGGATTTTTAAATTAATTTAGTAGCAGAGCTACTGCAAGCAGTTTTTAGTGCTGCAAATCCATTTATCCATTGCTGAAATTTCCGCGTCTTCATGGAGAGAGCAGGGCATGGTTGCTTAGCAACGGCAGACTCCTCAGGAGCGCAAGTGCCCGAAGGCTTTGGGGGAAAAAAAATCAAAAAGCGTAGCGCCTAGCTATTTCCACGCGTTTTTAGACGCGATATGTGAACGGCCCCTTACAGTACGAAAACTCCTGCTTAATACAAAGAGTGACGATGGCGGAGAAAGCAAAACGTTCCAAAGTGTGGTTATACTTCACTAGAGTTGATGCAGACAACGCTGGTTGTCATAAGTGCAACAAAATCTTTGCATGTAAGGGCGGAAACACAAGCAATCTGTCAAAGCATTTTTCAAAAGTGTATTATGTGCAAACAGTGAAATGCAGAGTTTTCGAATGCCTAACACAACATAAAGTAACACAACACAAAGTACTGATAAGAATACCGTTAAAGTACCGGACCGTTAAGCAGTATCGGTAAGAGTAGTAATACCGTTAAAACCTTAACGATACCCATCCCTAGTCAAAAGCCTCCCGGTTTTCATCCAAAATATCTTACATTGTGTTCCAAAGACGAACAGAGCTTTTACGGGTTTGGAACGACATGAGGTAATTGACTAAGGACAACATTCTCATTTTGGGATGGAATATCCATTTAAAATTGACTAATGTGAGTTTGAATATCATTTTGCAAGACATTTATGGAAGTCATGGCCTAGTGGTCAGAGAGTCAGGCTTGTAGCATGTAATCTAAATGTCTGTGTTATTTGATTGATTCTGTCACACTGCTTTGTAGTCTCGCGTCTGGTGTGGACATTAAAATTCCTTGTTGCTGGAATCTTATCGCATTTGGTTAGGGCACGGTGTAAGACTGAAGGCACCTTATTGTGTTGCAAAGCTCATTGAAAAAGGCTGGAAAACCTCACACAGTTGGTGAAAATTAGATTTTATCTGCTCAAAAAAAAATGGGTTAATTTAATTTATGTATTATTACTATTATTTATTTATTTTTTTGTACGGTCAACACATCTTCACTATATTTCTCATGAACTTTTTAGCTGGATAACTGTTCATATCATAAATGTATCATCTCTTCACCAACCTGTTAGAGGAGTGTAGATAAAAGGCTGTAGATCATGTGTTTTCCCTGCGTTTGTCACTACAGCAATCCCTACGGACACCGGGGAGGTCACTGTCTGGTCATGATATGGGGGGACCTTCACCACTAGATGATTCTGGATCAAATTATGTTGAGATGATGTTTTAAACTGGATATTTATGAATGATAAGTACTACACAACAGAAATAAAAACAATAAAGCCATGTCCTGTACTCGCCTGATGAAAAAGTTCCATGTCAATTTCTGCTTCGGCCTGCCAGCCACTTTCATCTGAAAGGAAAAAGAAGGAAAAAGATGTACTTGGGTTCGAAACGCATTGTACATTTGCACTTTAACAAAAAAGAGACTATTTATCATACAAGCTACGCAAGCTAAATTTCACATCTCATTGCCAAGTGTGAGGCATTATAGTGCTTGTTAGATGTAAAAGGAATTAGATGATGCAATACCTGTAGAATTTTCCTGAAAAAGAACTTTGGTTCCTTTGAGAAAGTTCTTTCCGATGATAAAGACTTCCTCTCCCCCTGTGACAGAGCCACTGTGAAGACTCTTTTTAAGGATTTCAGGCACTCCAGCTGGTTGAGCTGAAAATGTGTCAAGGAATAAGTCTCAAATGTGGAAAATAATATCCCTTGATATCAAATCTATATCCTGATATACTTTGCACTTACTACATAAGATAGGAGAGGAGAGGGCCTGGAGGGTTAGGACAGATCCATCAGGTCTCGGGATGTTGACTCTAAAGGCCAAACGAGCTCGTGTGCTCTTCTTTTTGGAGCCAGCAACCCCTATACGAGCTTCAACATCGGCATTCCTCAGCTTCAAGATGCCAACACAGTCCACGCTGCCAAGACGCATCACATTACACTTTAACAATACATATCACCTAAAAGAGACTGTAATTGCCACCAGAAACCACAGACAGATTGATCCTTACGCTAGGGTCATAGAGTTGGTCAGCTCAAGGTTCACTTCAATAACTGTGGTCCCTTCGATATCCACTTCCTTACAGGCCGTTGTGTTGCGGCCCGTCACTCTGCAGGCTTGATAAAACCCATGAGGCTTCACACGTCCAGCGTCATTAGCCACAAACACTTGGAGCACCACTGGTTCACTGACTCCCTCTAACTGATGTACCATATTTAGAAACGTTACCGCATAAACTGTAACGCATATTTGTCCAGATAATGTAATGTGCATTCAATTCTTACTTTGATTGTAGGAAATCCTTGCTGTGTACGGTCTTTGACGGATCCCCTACTTCCCTCCGTCAGGTATCGTGCTCTGTGCTGCGTCTCCGGCTGAATCAAGATCTTCAGTTCCTTCCCTTCGCTCTTCTGAGGGTATTGAATGGAAAGAATGCCCCCCTTCTGATTGTTTGACACTTCCAGGGAGCTAAAGAAAACATTAATACACTGTTAAAAATCAACTACATACACATACAGTGACTCGTCTTCCATGACATGTTTTTAAAGGATTTGTTCATTCCTGAATTTAAACTCCCTGATAATTACTCGATTCAATATTGATTTTCAATCTATCTTTTCTGGTATGTATTAAAAAAAAAACATTTAAAACAAGATCTGATTAATATGAATCTTTTCATTAGTCTTCTCCACTAGATGTCACCCTCTTATTTCCCTTGCGCGATGTTACATAGAACAAAGCAATATGCATGATTTGCAATGCTCAGGTTGAAATGCAATAGTAATACTATAAATCTGTGGAAGGATTAGACATCACGCGTAAAGGCACCATGATTTCTGGAATGAATGATTGAATGAATTAACAGTAAACCTCTGTTGTGCAGCACTTTGTTCGCCAAAAAATAAAAGGGTTTAATTTTCATTTGATCGAGAATCGAACCAAGAATCAAATTGAATCGAGAGCTTGCAAATCATAATTGAATCGAATCTGGACATCAATTATACCCAACCCTACACGTCATCCAAGATGTTAATTGATTTCTTTCTTCAGTTGCAAAGAAATTAAGGATTTTGAGGAAAACATTCCAGGATTTTTCCCCATATAGTGGACTTCATTGGGGATCAACGGTTTAAAGGTCCAAATTGCTGATTGCAAATTCACTAGCTGGACTTCATGCATTACGTAATCATGTTGAAAAGGTCATGTGTGACATAGAGGGAAGTACCGACCCAGTATTTACAAACCAAACGTGCAAAGAAAGTCAAAAGCCCTTTACAATAAGGTAAAACAATGGTGTTGGACGATTCTGATGTTGGAGAAGTTGCTGCTCCAACTTTTTTAACCATACACAGTACACAGACGAAGAACTAACTACAAATGACATTTCCAACTTGATTACGTAATGTGTCAAGTTGTGGATGTGCATTGTGCAGCAAGTGGAAGCTGAGCATTTGGGGTTGAAAAGTATATAATGTATAAAATTTTTTGAAAATTACAGGTTGTTTCACTAGATAAGACCCATATTCCTCAGCTGGAATCGTGCAGAGCCCTTTGAAGCTGCACTGAAAGTGCACTTTTTTTTTTTTCCTACATTTAAAAAAAAAACCTTGTATATATCACTTTAGAGTTTATGAGTTCACCGACCAATGATATGAGAGGAGCAGCTTTCACTCTCAACCAAACTAACATTACTAGCCAATCAGAATGTTTTGCTCTTATTAATACGAGACGCGCATAATAGTATCCAATTGCAGAGTCGCAGCTCTGATGAACAAAAAGCTGTGAGGCGCAATCGTCAAAGATGTCCATCTAGTGCATATTTACATAGAATAACTGATTCAAAAGCCGCAGAGCTTTGTAAACAGCTCAGAGTAATTATGGCTACGTTCACACTGCAGGCTGAAACGACCCAATTCCGATTTTTTTGCCCCTATGCGACCTGTATCTGATCTTTTAATGACAGTCTGAACGACACAGACCCGATCTTTTCAAATGTCACCCAGGCCACTTGGGTATGTGGCCCTGAATCCGATAAGTATCCGATCTTTTGAAATGCGACCTCCGTCTGAACGGCCAGGCCACATGTATCCGACCCGTACGTCATTGATACGCTACAAACGTCATACGTCTGCGTTGAAGTAGGCGGGAACGAGAAGATAAACTGATGAATTATGTATTAGTGAAGCCACTCACATCAGTATCCCACCACTCCTGGCTGCGACTCCGCACCCACACGTTTCTCTGTACCGACGTTGCTAACAGTGCTCCACAAAACGCCATGGCCAAAAACCTTGCTCTCCTCCTTTTTCATTTTCTTCTTAAAACGAGAAGATTGTAATTGTGCTGGCTCCGTTGGGAAAATAACTTTAATATTGCAAAAAGAGCTCCGCTGTTGACTATACTGTTGACATTTTTTAATTAAGTTGACATCAATGTTTAACGTTAACTACTTCCGCAAACAACAAGTGACGTCGTTGAGCGTTGAGTACTCTTCTGCGCATGCGGGTCACTTCTGGGTCATTTCACGTTCACACAGGAGATCACAAAAGGTCGCATTTAATTGGAAATGGGAACGGCCTTGCAAAAAAATTGCATTTTTTCAAAAAGTCGGAATTGAGCATTAAGCCCTGCAGTGTGAACGTAGCCTTTGTCATCTCCATAAAAATGATATGATTGTCAGAAAACATTTACCAGGATTTTTGAAAAGGTCCTGTTCGCACATTATCTATTAATGATAACTTACCGGTAATTTACCAGAGAAGACTGTATGTGTGAAAGAGGCTAAATTATTCCTCTGTGCTGTGAATGTGAATTAACATTCATCTGGAAAAACTGTGTGCATTATCTCACTAGATTTGTAACGTAAATCATTTATAAACCTGTGTCCAAATATGCCAGGTATTACGCATTTCGATTTCAAAATAAAAGTTTATACCTCTGGCCAAATAATAAAATGTAATGGTTTTAAACATTGTTAAATCACATTGTAAAGTGGAACTTCACCAGGCCGTTGGCTCCCTCTACAGGTATTTTTTTTAATACATAATGTACTTAAGTTGGTTATGTTTATATTATATAGGCATATTATATTATGTTTTTTAACAGTGCTGTTCAGTACAATCATGTAATTACTTGGTTTTGATATTTTATTTGAGCCAATTATTATTGCCTCATCATTAGTTTATATATAAATAGTCAAACTAAAGCCTGGTCTGTTTGTGTTACTAAAAAATTGATTACTCAGTTGTCAAAATAATCAGATTACTTTATTACCAAAATAACCATTAATTTGAACTAGATTAGTTAAAATATTTCTAAATACAACTGCATTGTTCTACATTTTGTAATTAAAAGACATATTTTGTCATTTGAAAATTTCGTAAAAATAATATTAAATTATTGTCACGTTCTAGTAACAAAGTATCTGTATTTTGTCTCATCTCGTGATCTAAGTGTATTTCACACCCCTAGTGTCGATAAGCGGTGATATAGCTCATAATTTTCCATGTGTATGATATAGATTTCATTCTTCAGGTCAACCATATATTCATGAAAAGAACAATCAGTTTGAATAAAGAAAGTAATAACTTGTTTTGCATGAGCTGCCCCACCTCGCCCTGCCCCGGGAAAAAGGTACAGGCTCAGGATTTTCTTTTTTTTTTGCTTTAACCCCAGTATATGGAGAAAATTCTTTTCCTCAAAAAACTTAATTGCTTTGCAACTGAAGAAAAAAAGACATGAACATCTTAGATGACATGAGGGTGAGTAAATTATCAATATTTTGGTTTTTATTCTGGAAGTGAACTAATCCTTTAAATTCTAAAACCCCAAACTCATTTTGAAATTTTTTGGAGGTCAAAAATAGCCGCGTTTCCACTGTCAGGTTTAAAACGGGCGTGCTAGACTATGCACGCTAAACATTAACATTACCATAGTAAACATGGTAAATATGACCACTTGGAGAAATCAGACGTCAGCTTCTTATTCTCGATCACAACTGTGTATTTATTTAGTAACTTATTTTATCTTACATGGAGTGTTTAGTCTCGTCTCGAGAGTTTAGCTCCAAGTAGCATATGTCATCAAAATATAATAGTTTTTTTTGTTCGGGAGCTTTTATAAAAATATAGAAATGGTTGTTTTTTCTAAATGTGATGTATATAGGCTACTGTGCAGGCTATGTTCATAAAGCTTTATTTTTGTGTGACTAATTTGCAATCCTGATAAATTCATTCATTATGATCAATGTATTTATAGTAAAAATTGTAGTAAAACATTGATACTTTTGGATTTCAATATTTAACAAAGCATGCAAACAATGGCCACTTTTATCGTGCTCGTATTGTGATCCGCTAGCTACAGTGATTTATTTCTTATTAGTTTTCTGATAACTTCTCTTTGTTGGTGTAATGATGGGGTTGTGTGACGATGTTCCTGAGAGGGTTGTAAGGGGTGGGTTTTAGTGAAGCGCAGCAGAGCTTCTGGCCCAACGGTGGAAATGCTGCGCTGTTTTGGCCTCGGTGCTACAGGTCCGAGGCTATTAACCCTGCCCGGCCCGTTTAAAGCACTGGCTCGACAGTGGAAAAGCGGCTATTGACAACAAGTAAGGTCACCAACCTCACTTTGGGTGTGACTTTGGTGTCTGAACCCAATTGTGAAAGAACAAAGTGCGGCGCTTTAGCGCTGTCTGCATCAAACACGTCCATGCTGGCTTCTTCTCGGGCCGCAGGCTTTGGCCCCGGCCGCTGGCGAGGAGTTCTCTTCCGGGACTTTCTGGGCACTTCAGTATTGTCGTTGTATGAACTGCTGCTGCCCATGCTAAAGTTGGACACAGAGTCATCCATCCACATACTGCTGCTCTGCTCCGAGTCCGGGTTGGGAAGCACATCATCCTGGCAGGACATGCGACTGTCATCCAGCAGGTCCTCTGGAGGGGGCGAGATGCTCAGGACGGTCCGCCGCTTCGAGGGAGTCGCCTGGCTCTGTGTGGCTCCGACAGTATCTACCGCACTGACAGACACCACTGATCCAGGCTCCACACCCATCCTCTCTGGCATCCCCTCTGCGGCAGGACCGCTGTGGAGCCTGGAAGCCTGCTCTGGGGCTGAGGTAGCAGAGAGCATGCTGGGACAGGAAGGAAGTGTACTGAGTCCTCCAGGGGAGGAGGCAGCGGCGCAAGTGGCAGCAGCATCTGTAGTGTGCACAATGCAGAGCGTTAATGAGACCTGTCCGTGCAAATCTGGCTAGCAGTCCCGATCAAGCAGTGAAACTCGACATGATATCTGGTCTTTGGCTTTTATCGGTTTTGAATGTCTTGTTAATATTAAATCACTAATTGATGTAGACCTAATTAAGCTGATGCATTATCCAATCCCCTATATCTTTCTTAAATGTGTATTTATTCTTCTTTGGAACATTTTGTAGAATCTCAATAATGGCCCAATTACGAGTCCTATCACAAAAAAGCAAAAAATAAACATGCGAAAGGGGTATACAGAGCATTTGTTGTTGCTTCTGCATAACCCAGTGATGATCTATTTTAAAAAAGCCAAATTACATTGGCCAATGATAACTCTGAGACTAATGCATGCCAATTGGGCAAATTGGTTTGGTACTGGTTGATATCCCAGAGCTGATCTATTCAAAACAGCCTGTCTTAGACAGATAATATTGCACAATGACAATTCTGAGGTGTCGATTAATGCATGCCAATTGGACGATTTGGTTGGGACTGAACGTAGCCATGTAGACAGAATAAACAAGCTTCTGACCTACGAAGCAGAGAACTGCAGACCATTTTATATGCAGACTCTCCCTGATTCAGAGGGAACTCCCTGGAATAAAAACGACAAATGACAGCGAATAAACAATAAGTGCTGGTCATCCAGTGTAGATATCAGCAAATTTTGGTCAGAATCATTTGAGCAAAAATCATAATATTCATAAAAACATGTTTGATTGTTTTTAAGATTACAGATTTATTGGGCCATGTTTTTGTTTTAACAGAATCAATGATTGTTTTTCTCACAGTCCTAATTTGGTGGTGGATTTGGTTTTGGTTGATTGTTTTACCTCAAATTTATTGCTGCAAAAACACTGATATTTGTCTGGGCTGCTTCACTTAAAGATCCCTCAGCTTCCTGTCAAAACAGGAAGTAGTGTAACGTTAACCTGGCTACTTGCAAACATATTTGCAATCACAGAATTGTCTTTTAATTAGGGCTGGGCGATATATTTGATATCATTTTGCTGACCAAAGCAAAGTTGTGAATGTCAAATTGACCTTAAACATGTAAAGTGATGTGCCAAATGTTTTAATATATATGTTGATGTTGGCATAAAATCGAAGTGAATTTTCAAGTAAATATTATGCTTTTACATTCTGATTAAAGATTATGAAGTCAAAGCATTTTCGTAAAAAAATCATTTTCATATATAATTAAAAGAATAAATAGGCTCACTTATGATGTCATCTGAGCCTTAAATATTGCCGTTTATTATGCATTATGCTGTTAATATGTATTATTAGGGCTGTAAAAAAAAAAAGGAATTTCTAATGTGTTTAAAAAATATATAATAATCCACATTCAAATGCATTCAAATATTAGGCCTGCGTCTGCGCACGAAATGCGATGATGATGTAAGAGTCACCGTATTTTTATGCTTTTGTTAGCCAATCTAGTGGAGCACACTGCGTTGTTCATTCAATATATTGTGGAAAACAAGAACATCAGTGTGGAGAAGATGTTGTTTACTTCAAAATCGAAACCAAGCCGTTCACACAGAACACATTTATCTACTCGCGTCTCGCTCAAAAGAGCGGCATGTTTAGAAAGCCATGTGAAATTAATGCAAGTTAAACTTTTTATAAAATAGGTCTCGATTTGGTGGCAGTTTTTGACCATCCCATTTTATCTCATGTTTTTAAATGAAGAAAGTAGCCTACTCTTTTTGATTGTTTTTCGTCATTTGTACTAAACTATACATACATGCATTGTGCCGTTTTCTTTTTCTAATTGTTTGACCACTTTATTAATTATATATATGGTTTATAAACATTATTATAGACTTTTTTTTCCCAAAGATAGTCGTGTTATTTTATTACGCTTTGCGCGTAAAATTTTTATATTTTGCGCGATGCGCCCTCTTGTGGCCTCAGGAGAGAAGCCAAAAGGTTTTTCTCCCACCAACTGAAATTTTGCTTTTTAAATTTGAATTTAATTTGAATGTTGATCATATTTAAGTAGAAAATTCGAATTTAGTTTTTCGGTCATTTTGACAGCCCTAATTCTTATATAGGTATTCCTATACTGTAAACAGAAATTATTAAAAATTATATTTTAAATTCAACTAATAAAAAACATTGTGTTAAACAGCTCATGATTATATTTAACTACTTTTTATCGTATTTGATTGACAATGCTGGGAGAAAAAAAACAGTGTTTTTTAAGAGCAAATTAATACATAAATAAGATGTGAAGTATGCATATATAAAAACAGATTTAATGTTTTTTTTGGTTGTTTTGTTTGCTATATTGCCCAGCCCTACTCTGATTAATATCAATTGCATCATTTGCTGAGAGAAACAAAGGCCTCCAAAAAAGAAGCAAAAGGATTAAGACAAAAGCCCCAAATTATGCCTAGCGCCAATATAATTGTAGACAAAGATGTAAAATAACTTCTTATGACTTTTACATTTTTTCCCCCAGATGTCACCTGATGCACTAAGGACCACTGCCAGCCAGTAAGTGCTGTTAATATTGCCTTGACTGGCTCAACAATAACATGCTCTCCAGACGCCAGAACATGATCGGAGAAGCATCAGGAAATCACTTTACCCCACTGACAGCAATAACAGGACGCTCTTTTAACTGGTTTAATGGGTCAAGTAACACACTTGAAATGAGTTAGTCTGCAAAATCATCTGACATGATCTAAACAGCCAAAGGTGAGAAAGAAAAAAAACAGCAACTAGAGATGTCAGAGCGTGCAGATGGGTTTTAAAGAAAAAAAGTGTGATATCAAGTGCAACAGGAAGCACAGGTCAGCAGCACTAGAAAGGAAAGAGTACAAACCCAAATGCTGAGACAGAAAAAACGAATTAAAACACCACACCACTTAAGGAAAAAAAAAGTGTAGAAAAGACCCAAAAACACTGAAAACATTAAGCTTCACAGGAAGTCACTCGAACATGGCACACACAGGACTGAGAGAAACCGATTAGGAGAGTCTTTCTAGCTTGAACAATAACTGACTACAATCAGACGGGGAAGGAAGGAGCGATGTGAAAGTGTCCTACCTGAGGCCAGGGCCGCCGGAGGAGGAGGTCCGGCCTCTCCTCCGCTCTTCTGGCTCATGCTGGGACTGTCCTGCTGTACGATCGAGGGCAGCTGCAGCTCTTTAGGGAGCAGGTCATACACCGACTCTGAGTGAGAGACAGTCAGGGACGTGAGACGTGCTAACAAAGAACAATCAGTCTTGACCAGCGATGCATGCAGCAACACCACTTTTACTGTTTCACTAAATCCAGGTTTAATAAAAATGCATGAACAAAACAAATGCAGCAAAAATATTGGTGTGTGCCTATTAAATTACAGTCTGTGAGTCATGTAGGCGAGTTTAACAATAAACAAGTTATCAGGTTACCACATGACTTGTTTTCAGCAGCAACAGATAGCAACTAGCATCACAACAATTTACCAATGTTAGACTCAGAATCAAATCTAAAAGAAAAATTACAACATTGTGTTTAAGGGTTCTGACTAAAACTGAAAGTTAAATTATAACCATATTAAAAAAAAAACAACAACTATAGAACTTTTTTTTTATTATTCTTTCTGCCAGTATAGCATCGCTATATATAAACTATATTGAAAAAGCTGTATTAGCCAGCCAATTCAATAAATATTTACCATTTTAAAAAAACAGAACATCTGCGTCATATCATACGCTTCATAATTAAAAACCCACTGGAACGCTGCGGGTCCAGCACATAAGATATTAACCCTGGGCACAGCAGCAGAGATTTAATAAACAGAGGAGGTGTTTATGATCCCCAGAGCTTCTGTCCCATGAGGCCTGTGTGATGATAGAGAAGCACTGCTCTCACATGAACCTGCAAACCTCCCATCACAAAACAACACTCATTTACTCACTCTAATAATGATCATCAAGCTTGGCTAAATACAGATCATTTCACCCTTCATGAAATAAAAATGATGTTTATTTGCTTTGTGTCTGTGAGGAATAAAAAGGTTAAGTATCAGAAGAATCAGCATGTCGCATTTTACACAAAAACAGAAAATTAGAAATCAGTTATATATGTTTCTATGTATTAATGTTGCTTGAAAATATAAGAATGACATTTCAAGGCTTTAAAATATATTCAGACCAATTCTGTGGTAAATGCGATAAAAAAATAAAAACAGCTTATATAAACATAGTTCATGGAAAGCT